>NC_085876.1:28382078-28397078 GCF_034702125.1 Engraulis encrasicolus | reverse complement strand
TCTACTCCGAACCATCGCTTTAATGATGCAAACATGACATCTGTTACCCTCCAGTCCCATGACCTCAGCCACGGCCAGCAATCTTGCCCCTCTACGTCTGTTGGCAAACCCAGAGCCATGCAATTTTGGGTTATGACAACCGTGGTGTCATGATTCACATAGATTCTAAAAATTCCGTGCAGCAGATTTTTCTTTTTTTGTTAGAGACTAACACAGAACCACCACATAACAAGCAAAGCTGACCTAGAAATAAATGACAATTAATTACATTTACACATACTGCACTTTCCGTGTGCAATGTTCACTTCCTGGATCTATTTTGGAACTATGTCATGTCAATGGCAATCTGTGCGTCAAAGGTTCCATGAGCTGTCATTGTTGTGCAAAAACTGAACCCTGAGGTCAATGGGGTCTTTTGAAACTCGATTGACGGAAACCCTGACCTCAGCCTCGGGAAAGTGCAATAGAACGGGTACTCAACTCGGGGTTCCGAAACATAAACTCGAAACACTCAAATACTCCGAGTTCGCTAAACATCATTTTTTTCAGGCATTTGTATTACCTGCAGCTGTTGCAATAGAATGCATTCACAAAGGATGTCAAGAGAATGAACTCTGGTCCACCGACAATCGAGTTTCAAACGAATAAGCCATAACTCTTATTTGATGATTCATGGTGAACAATGCCTTTGCTCATTATCATATTTTGTGCAAGTTGAAGTACAGAATCTTGCTTATCTTGCCCGAAATCGCCTCTCTCCCAAAACAGTTTTGTTCACAGCTCGTCTATACAACGGCAATGACTTCTAGAGCCAATGTCGCTCTTGTCTCGTGTTCAGTCTGTTTGCACATTTACAGTTCAACATTATTTTCATTCTGGGGCCCCACAAAATTACTGACTGTGACTGAACATGTCCCGAATCCGCTTTTGTATCTTGTGAGGCTTATCAAGTCATCCCATTTCATTATGAGTAACTTTCATGTTTCAATATGCATGATCATGGGCGTAATTTCGGCATGGATATAAGGGACGCGTCCCCACCAATATCCAGCGATTATCGTTTTGTCCGCACCAATTTGATCACTGGGGCTGGGGGGAAAAAAACGGTCTCCCGTCTCATTCGCATTGCGGCGAAGAAAGGGTTAAAGGATAGTTCCGGCGTAAAATGAAAGTTTCACCATCGCTTTCCCATGCCACATAATGTATCTAATGATGAGCCATTCTGGGCAATGCCGCGCCGTTATGGAGTTAGCTAATTTTAAGCTTTTTGGCGAAAAACGCAGCCAATGCATCACGGCGGGGCCAATTATAGGCCTATTATTTTCTGATGTTTCCCCGCAAACAACTTCAAAAACGATACACACTTCATCACAAAGGTCTCGTCAATCAAACCGAGGCACAGAGACGATCATCGGACCACACTGGCCAGTGTTTTCAGAGGTGTCTCTGCAACTCTCTGACCCGGATGCAGGCTACTCAATGAGGTGGCTAGGTACATGGTCCGCGGTTCTTACACCGGCTGCGACCGTAAAATGAAAAGCTGGAACCCCGACCGTTTTCACCAACTGCCACTGTCTAAACCAGCCATATTACGGGAATGGCTAATAGCATCAGAAGTGGACAAAACTGACATAAAAACCCGGAGGGATCGCGACTACCGTGTGTGCAGGCAGCAGATTTGAAGAGTTGTATAGAGAGGTCCGGTGGCAGATGGATACTCCCAACTGAGATCACTCCCGGACGTGTAGCCCCAGGTGGTTTTATCACTCCCAGACGTTCGATCAGGTAGGCAGACTACTCTTACAAAGTAATTGCAACACTGTATAATATAACATGGATTCAACTTTGTAATAACACACCACTGGTGGTGTACTTACATATGTAAGAGCACTTCTAGTACGACTTTATAAAATTCCTCCAGCCTTCCTCCGTTGCGTAATGGTCCATCTGACCTCGCGCGCCCTGGTCAATTAGTGTCTACTTCACAAACTACTCTAGCATGCTTGACATCAACCACATCGAATGCCTCAGGTCGCACAATTTCACAATTTCACTTGCCATCCCGCGCTAGTTTGTTTTGACAGTTTATTTATCTCCTGTAGTGGGCTACATTTACTGCACCTGTATGCCTCCCCAAAACAGAGTGCTTGCTGGCAAAGACGCGCGGTGTTGCAACCAATTTCACAGATTCACAGACACTCAAGATTCATGAGCCAGACACATTTAGGCTACACATGTTTCTCTCTCTTCAAACATACCTCCATAGCCATGCGCCTTTTTGGTACAGCATTCATCTTTAGACGGTTTCGTTCAGGTGTTCCATCTCCCTTACTCTTCTTGTAGTCATCATCCTCGAAATGCTCCCTCCATACACGGTAGTAGCGATCCCTCAGGGTTTTTATGTCAGTTTCGTCCACTTCTAATGCTATTAGCCATTCCCGTAATATGGCTGGTTTAGACAGTGGCAGTCGGTGAAAACGGTCGGGGTTCCAGCTTTTCATTTTACGGTCGCAGCCGGTGTAAGAACCGCGGACCATGTTTAGCCTACCTAGCCACCTGATTGAGTAGCCTGCATTCGGGTCAGAGAGTTGCAACAGTGAGACACCTCTGAAAACACTGGCCAGTGAAAGTGTGTGGTCCGATGATCTTCTCTGTGCCTCGGTTTGATTGACGAGACCTTTGTGATGAAGTGTGTTGTCAGGACCCACAGAGACAGACAAGACAAGAAGTCAAGCAGAGTGAGATTTATTCACAATCATCATAGGCATCAGAGCATCACAGGAAGAATCCAGGGTTTTAACAAAAAACATGGCCTACTGGCAAAAGTTCAGAAGTGTCATACCACACGCTGAGAACACAGGAGATCCAAAAGGCAACTTAGGAGATTCAGCTTCAATAGCAGTTCGGAACAGAGTTCAAGGAACAGAGTGACCTGGAGTCCTGTAGCATCCGATGATGAGGCCAGAGACAGAGTGCTGGGTGAATGGAGATAATATAGACTCTGGATCAATGAAGTGCAGGTGAAAGAGACAACCAATCAGGACGGAAGAGAACGAGCAGTGGAGACTGATTGGTTGGGGTGAATAACTAATAAGCAGGGGAGAGTGAACGGGCAGGTGTGGTTAAGTTGGACTGATTGCTCGTTTGGGAACCTGGCCTGGCTGTGACAATACCCCCCCCTCCTGGAGGCGCAGCTGCGGACGAGGGTGCCCGACGAAGAGGTCGACCACGGCGTCGAGGGGCCGGCCGGCTGGGATGGGATTGGTGGAACTCGGCAAGTAGAGTGGGGTCCAGGACATCACTTCTGTTAACCCACGATTGGTCCTCTGGACCATACCCCTCCCAGTCGATAAGGTACTGGAGACGGCCATGGCGACGCCGAGAATCGAGAACCTCTCTGATGGCATACACGGGACCCTCGTCCAGGAGAAGCGGCAAGGGGGGTTCAGCAACAGCGCCAGGTTCTGTGGAGGAAGGAGAGTGGGGTGAGTGATAAGGTTTCAAGAGAGAGACATGAAAAGCAGGATGGATTTTATAATCAGGTGGTAGTTGAAGACGATAAGTGACTGGACTAATCTGTTTCACTATCGGGAAGGGACCTATGAATTTTGGACTTAGCTTCTTTGAGGGAAGACGCATGCGGATGTCCCTGGTAGAGAGCCACACTTTCTGGCCCACTGCATAGTCCGGCGCAGTTGACCGTCGGTTATCTGCATGGTGTTGATGGCGACGGACAGCCTGTTGTAGGTGGCGGTGAGCTTGACTCCAGACCCTCTGGCTCTCCTGGAACCAGGTGTTCACTGCAGGCATTTCAGAGGGTTCACCAGACCAGGGGAAAAGCGGTGGTTGATGGCCAAGTACACACTGGAAAGGGGTTAGACCTGTAGAGGACTGACGCAAGGAGTTCTGAGCGTACTCCGCCCAGGGGAGGAACTTGCACCAAGCGTTCTGTTGGTTGTGGCAGAAGGTGCGTAGGAAACGGCTCACCTCCTGGATTTTCCTTTCCGCTTGCCCATTGGACTGAGGGTGGTATCCCGATGTCAGGCTCACAGTGACGCCCATGCGATGAAGGAAGGCTTTCCAAAATCGAGACACAAATTGTGGCCCTCTGTCGGAGACTATGTCTTCTGGTATCCCAAAGTTCCTAAAGACGTGGGTGAACAGCGCCTCAGCTGTCTCTGAGGCTGTTGGGAGACCTGGCAGAGGGATGAGCTTGCATGACTTTGAGAACCGATCCACTATCACTAAGATGCAGGTGTTGCCATCAGAGCGAGGAAGGTCTGTGATGTAGTCCACCCCAAGGTGTGACCATGGTCTTCGTGGAATGGGAAGTGGAACAAGTTTACCAGCTGGAAGATGTCTGGGTGACTTGGACATGGCACAGTCCACACAGCCTGCTACAAATCTCTGCACATCTTTGTTGATATCTGGCCACCAGTAGCGGCCAAGAAGAAGCAAAAGGGTTGCAGCGTTTCCAGGGTGCCCCGTGCCCAGGGATGAGTGTGCTGCAGTCAGGAGTTGGGTTCGAAGAACACGGGGAACAAAGGTGAGGTTGGCCGGAGTGTCTGGAGGTGCTGGATCAGCTTCTGTGGCAGCAGCAATCTGGTCATCCAAGGCCCATTGGATGGGACTCACGACCACACCAGCAGGAATGATTGTCTCAGGCTGCTCAAGAGTTTCCTCCGTGCTGTGTAGGCGAGACAGAGCATCGGCTCGGCAATTGCGGGATCCAGGGCGATAGCTGATGGTGTAGGTGAATCTTGTGAAGAAGAGGGCCCACCTTGCTTGCCGAGGATTGAGGCGTTTGGCATCTCGCAGGTACTGCAGATTTTTGTGATCTGTGAGGACCAGGAATGGATGTTTGGAACCTTCCAGCCAATGACGCCACTCCTCAAGGGCGAGTTTGATAGCCAGGAGTTCTCGGTTGCCTATGTCGTAGTTGCTTTCTGCCGAGGAGAGCTTCCTTGAAAAGTAGGCACATGGATGTAGACGTGGCGGGTTGCCATGGTGTTGGGAGAGGACGCCGCCAACTCCAGAGCTGGATGCATCAACCTCCACGACGAACTGCCGATTCGGATCGGGCTGACGGAGAACAGGGGCCGTTGTGAATGCCTCCTTGAGGTTCTGGAAGGCTCGGGATGCTTCTGGGTTCCATTTCAGGGTCTTGGGTTTCCCACGAAGTAAGGAGGTTAAGGGTGCAGATAGCAGACTGTAGTTTTTGATGAACCGTCTGTGGAAATTCGCGAATCCCAGGAAACGCTGGAGGTCCTTGATGGTCTTGGGAACTGGCCAGGAAAGAACGGTACTCACTTTTCCCTCATCCATGGAGACCCCCTCGGGACTGATGTTGTAGCCTAGGAACTGAACAGAAGGTAAGTGGAACATGCACTTTTCAGCTTTCAGGAACAGGTGGAATTCTCTTAGTTTGGTCAGCACCAAGGTGACATGCTTGATGTGTTCACTGAGATTGGGTGAGAAAATTAAGATATCATCCATGAACACAATCACAAACTGATTCAGGTAGTCCCGAAGCACTTCATTTATGAAACCCTGGAAGACAGAGGGGGCGTTAGACAGTCCATACGGCATGACCAAATACTCATAATGACCTGTGGGGGTCACAAAGGCTGTTTTCCATTCATCCCCCTGGCGAATTCGAACAAGATTGTATGCACTGCGGAGATCCAGTTTGGAGAAGATGTTGGCTCCTCGTAGTTGTTCCAACGCTGCTGGGACAAGCGGAAGGGGATATCGAAACTTAACAGTGATTTGGTTCAGGTCACGATAATCTATACATGGTCTGAGGCCACCATCTTTCTTTGTGATGAAGAAGAAAGGGGATGCAACTGGAGATTTGGAGGGGCGAATGTACCCTAACTCTAAGGCCTCCTTGATGTAATCTTTCATGGCCTGTTGTTCCGGTAGAGAGAGGGGGTATATTCTTCCACGTGGCAGTGGTTGGCCCGGGATCAGATCAATGCTGCAGTCCCAGGGTCTGTGAGGGGGCAACTGGGCTGCCCTTTGTGGGCAGAACACATCCTTGTAAGTTTCATATTCAGATGGAATATCGACAGGACTACTCTGGTGGGGGCTCTCTATGGAGGTTGCGTTGAGTACAATGGAAGGTTGGGGACTGCGGCGTAGAGGGAGTTCAGGGCAGCAAGATGGTATGCATCCATCACCCCAGCTAAGAATTTCGCCAGTGTCCCAGCACACAGTGGGTGAGTGTTTGACTAACCAGGGACGCCCTAGAATCACTTCAGCAGTAGAATCTTCCAGAATATAAAGGGAAATGGATTCTACATGCAAGAACCCTATGCGCATGACTAGGCCCTCTGTTTGACTCTTAACAAGTTTGCGTGTTAAGGGCTTACCCACTATGGAGTTCACGTTGAAGGGGGGTTGGCTAGGGGCACTCGGGAGCTGGAGGCGTCTGCAGAGGGAGCCCGAGATGAAATTCCCTGCTGAACCAGAGTCAATCAAAGCAGAGACAGAATAGGATGATGAGGAGTGGATCAGAGTCACTGGCATAGTTAAAGGCTTAAAATGTATTTCAGGAGCACAGACTGTACTCACCGATGGTCTGGAGGGACGAATGACACATTGGGCGATGAGGTGGTCTGAGCCTCCACAGTAAAGGCAAAGACGGTGTGACATTCTTTTTTGGCGCTCAGCAGGGGTGAGTCGGGTCGTGTTCACTTGCATGGGCTCAGCGGTGCCTCCTAAAGCTGCAGCTGCAGTTGATTGGGCTGCTGGGGTGAATCGCAGATCCTGCAGGCAGCCCTCTCGCCGGTGTGAAACCCGAATAGCCAGCTGAATGAAGCGTTCAAGGCCCATTGCATCGTCGTAGGCAGACAGCTGAAGTCGAAGTGAGGGCTCCAACCCTTGTCTGAAGGTGGTGAGAAGGGCAGCTTCATTCCAGCCACTGGATGCGGCGAGGGTCCGGAACTGGAGAGCATAGTCAGTGACCGAGCTTTTCCCTTGTCGGATGGCATGCAACTTGGCTTGGAGTGCAGAGTCTCCCTCTGGAATTCCAAAGACTTCAGTGAAATGGGTCAGAAAGCTGTCCATTGAATCAATTGTAGGTCCGCCTTGGCTCCACACCCCTTCAGCCCATTGGAGGGCACGACCAGTGAGCAGGGAAACGATGTATGCAATGCGTGATCTCTCGGTGGGAAAACGGGCAGGTTGCATCTCCAGGGCGAGGCTGCATTGCAAAAGGAATCCTTTGCACTGTTCAGGTGTTCCGGAGTATGGAGTTGGGTTTACCACTGGACTTGAGGCCATCCTGGCTGGGTCAGGTGCTCGTGCTGTAGCGGCGAGGGTTCTGCGTAGCTCCTGGACCAGCTCCTGAATGGGATCGTTTTGTTGGGTGGTCATTGTCTGCTGTGCTCTGGCCTTCTGTCAGGACCCACAGAGACAGACAAGACAAGAAGTCAAGCAGAGTGAGATTTATTCACAATCATCATAGGCATCAGAGCATCACAGGAAGAATCCAGGGTTTTAACAAAAAACATGGCCTAATGGCAAAAGTTCAGAAGTGTCATACCACACGCTGAGAACACAGGAGATCCAAAAGGCAACTTAGGAGATTCAGCTTCAATAGCAGTTCGGAACAGAGTTCAAGGAACAGAGTGACCTGGAGTCCTGTAGCATCCGATGATGAGGCCAGAGACAGAGTGCTGGGTGAATGGAGATAATATAGACTCTGGATCAATGAAGTGCAGGTGAAAGAGACAACCAATCAGGACGGAAGAGAACGAGCAGTGGAGACTGATTGGTTGGGGTGAATAACTAATAAGCAGGGGAGAGTGAACGGGCAGGTGTGGTTAAGTTGGACTGATTGCTCGTTTGGGAACCTGGCCTGGCTGTGACAATACCCCCCCCTCCTGGAGGCGCAGCTGCGGACGAGGGTGCCCGACGAAGAGGTCGACCACGGCGTCGAGGGGCCGGCCGGCTGGGATGGGATTGGTGGAACTCGGCAAGTAGAGTGGGGTCCAGGACATCACTTCTGTTAACCCACGATTGGTCCTCTGGACCATACCCCTCCCAGTCGATAAGGTACTGGAGACGGCCATGGCGACGCCGAGAATCGAGAACCTCTCTGATGGCATACACGGGACCCTCGTCCAGGAGAAGCGGCAAGGGGGGTTCAGCAACAGCGCCAGGTTCTGTGGAGGAAGGAGAGTGGGGTGAGTGATAAGGTTTCAAGAGAGAGACATGAAAAGCAGGATGGATTTTATAATCAGGTGGTAGTTGAAGACGATAAGTGACTGGACTAATCTGTTTCACTATCGGGAAGGGACCTATGAATTTTGGACTTAGCTTCTTTGAGGGAAGACGCATGCGGATGTCCCTGGTAGAGAGCCACACTTTCTGGCCCACTGCATAGTCCGGCGCAGTTGACCGTCGGTTATCTGCATGGTGTTGATGGCGACGGACAGCCTGTTGTAGGTGGCGGTGAGCTTGACTCCAGACCCTCTGGCTCTCCTGGAACCAGGTGTTCACTGCAGGCATTTCAGAGGGTTCACCAGACCAGGGGAAAAGCGGTGGTTGATGGCCAAGTACACACTGGAAAGGGGTTAGACCTGTAGAGGACTGACGCAAGGAGTTCTGAGCGTACTCCGCCCAGGGGAGGAACTTGCACCAAGCGTTCTGTTGGTTGTGGCAGAAGGTGCGTAGGAAACGGCTCACCTCCTGGATTTTCCTTTCCGCTTGCCCATTGGACTGAGGGTGGTATCCCGATGTCAGGCTCACAGTGACGCCCATGCGATGAAGGAAGGCTTTCCAAAATCGAGACACAAATTGTGGCCCTCTGTCGGAGACTATGTCTTCTGGTATCCCAAAGTTCCTAAAGACGTGGGTGAACAGCGCCTCAGCTGTCTCTGAGGCTGTTGGGAGACCTGGCAGAGGGATGAGCTTGCATGACTTTGAGAACCGATCCACTATCACTAAGATGCAGGTGTTGCCATCAGAGCGAGGAAGGTCTGTGATGTAGTCCACCCCAAGGTGTGACCATGGTCTTCGTGGAATGGGAAGTGGAACAAGTTTACCAGCTGGAAGATGTCTGGGTGACTTGGACATGGCACAGTCCACACAGCCTGCTACAAATCTCTGCACATCTTTGTTGATATCTGGCCACCAGTAGCGGCCAAGAAGAAGCAAAAGGGTTGCAGCGTTTCCAGGGTGCCCCGTGCCCAGGGATGAGTGTGCTGCAGTCAGGAGTTGGGTTCGAAGAACACGGGGAACAAAGGTGAGGTTGGCCGGAGTGTCTGGAGGTGCTGGATCAGCTTCTGTGGCAGCAGCAATCTGGTCATCCAAGGCCCATTGGATGGGACTCACGACCACACCAGCAGGAATGATTGTCTCAGGCTGCTCAAGAGTTTCCTCCGTGCTGTGTAGGCGAGACAGAGCATCGGCTCGGCAATTGCGGGATCCAGGGCGGTATCTGATGGTGTAGGTGAATCTTGTGAAGAAGAGGGCCCACCTTGCTTGCCGAGGATTGAGGCGTTTGGCATCTCGCAGGTACTGCAGATTTTTGTGATCTGTGAGGACCAGGAATGGATGTTTGGAACCTTCCAGCCAATGACGCCACTCCTCAAGGGCGAGTTTGATAGCCAGGAGTTCTCGGTTGCCTATGTCGTAGTTGCTTTCTGCCGAGGAGAGCTTCCTTGAAAAGTAGGCACATGGATGTAGACGTGGCGGGTTGCCATGGTGTTGGGAGAGGACGCCGCCAACTCCAGAGCTGGATGCATCAACCTCCACGACGAACTGCCGATTCGGATCGGGCTGACGGAGAACAGGGGCCGTTGTGAATGCCTCCTTGAGGTTCTGGAAGGCTCGGGATGCTTCTGGGTTCCATTTCAGGGTCTTGGGTTTCCCACGAAGTAAGGAGGTTAAGGGTGCAGATAGCAGACTGTAGTTTTTGATGAACCGTCTGTGGAAATTCGCGAATCCCAGGAAACGCTGGAGGTCCTTGATGGTCTTGGGAACTGGCCAGGAAAGAACGGTACTCACTTTTCCCTCATCCATGGAGACCCCCTCGGGACTGATGTTGTAGCCTAGGAACTGAACAGAAGGTAAGTGGAACATGCACTTTTCAGCTTTCAGGAACAGGTGGAATTCTCTTAGTTTGGTCAGCACCAAGGTGACATGCTTGATGTGTTCACTGAGATTGGGTGAGAAAATTAAGATATCATCCATGAACACAATCACAAACTGATTCAGGTAGTCCCGAAGCACTTCATTTATGAAACCCTGGAAGACAGAGGGGGCGTTAGACAGTCCATACGGCATGACCAAATACTCATAATGACCTGTGGGGGTCACAAAGGCTGTTTTCCATTCATCCCCCTGGCGAATTCGAACAAGATTGTATGCACTGCGGAGATCCAGTTTGGAGAAGATGTTGGCTCCTCGTAGTTGTTCCAATGCTGCTGGGACAAGCGGAAGGGGATATCGAAACTTAACAGTGATTTGGTTCAGGTCACGATAATCTATACATGGTCTGAGGCCACCATCTTTCTTTGTGATGAAGAAGAAAGGGGATGCAACTGGAGATTTGGAGGGGCGAATGTACCCTAACTCTAAGGCCTCCTTGATGTAATCTTTCATGGCCTGTTGTTCCGGTAGAGAGAGGGGGTATATTCTTCCACGTGGCAGTGGTTGGCCCGGGATCAGATCAATGCTGCAGTCCCAGGGTCTGTGAGGGGGCAACTGGGCTGCCCTTTGTGGGCAGAACACATCCTTGTAAGTTTCATATTCAGATGGAATATCGACAGGACTACTCTGGTGGGGGCTCTCTATGGAGGTTGCGTTGAGTACAATGGAAGGTTGGGGACTGCGGCGTAGAGGGAGTTCAGGGCAGCAAGATGGTATGCATCCATCACCCCAGCTAAGAATTTCGCCAGTGTCCCAGCACACAGTGGGTGAGTGTTTGACTAACCAGGGACGCCCTAGAATCACTTCAGCAGTAGAATCTTCCAGAATATAAAGGGAAATGGATTCTACATGCAAGAACCCTATGCGCATGACTAGGCCCTCTGTTTGACTCTTAACAAGTTTGCGTGTTAAGGGCTTACCCACTATGGAGTTCACGTTGAAGGGGGGTTGGCTAGGGGCACTCGGGAGCTGGAGGCGTCTGCAGAGGGAGCCCGAGATGAAATTCCCTGCTGAACCAGAGTCAATCAAAGCAGAGACAGAATAGGATGATGAGGAGTGGATCAGAGTCACTGGCATAGTTAAAGGCTTAAAATGTATTTCAGGAGCACAGACTGTACTCACCGATGGTCTGGAGGGACGAATGACACATTGGGCGATGAGGTGGTCTGAGCCTCCACAGTAAAGGCAAAGACGGTGTGACATTCTTTTTTGGCGCTCAGCAGGGGTGAGTCGGGTCGTGTTCATTGCATGGGCTCAGCGGTGCCTCCTGAAGCTGCAGCTGCAGTTGATTGGGCTGCTGGGGTGAATCGCAGATCCTGCAGGCAGCCCTCTCGCCGGTGTGAAACCCGAATAGCCAGCTGAATGAAGCGTTCAAGGCCCATTGCATCGTCGTAGGCAGACAGCTGAAGTCGAAGTGAGGGCTCCAACCCTTGTCTGAAGGTGGTGAGAAGGGCAGCTTCATTCCAGCCACTGGATGCGGCGAGGGTCCGGAACTGGAGAGCATAGTCAGTGACCGAGCTTTTCCCTTGTCGGATGGCATGCAACTTGGCTTGGAGTGCAGAGTCTCCCTCTGGAATTCCAAAGACTTCAGTGAAATGGGTCAGAAAGCTGTCCATTGAATCAATTGTAGGTCCGCCTTGGCTCCACACCCCTTCAGCCCATTGGAGGGCACGACCAGTGAGCAGGGAAACGATGTATGCAATGCGTGATCTCTCGGTGGGAAAACGGGCAGGTTGCATCTCCAGGGCGAGGCTGCATTGCAAAAGGAATCCTTTGCACTGTTCAGGTGTTCCGGAGTATGGAGTTGGGTTTACCACTGGACTTGAGGCCATCCTGGCTGGGTCAGGTGCTCGTGCTGTAGCGGCGAGGGTTCTGCGTAGCTCCTGGACCAGCTCCTGAATGGGATCGTTTTGTTGGGTGGTCATTGTCTGCTGTGCTCTGGCCTTCTGTCAGGACCCACAGAGACAGACAAGACAAGAAGTCAAGCAGAGTGAGATTTATTCACAATCATCATAGGCATCAGAGCATCACAGGAAGAATCCAGGGTTTTAACAAAAAACATGGCCTAATGGCAAAAGTTCAGAAGTGTCATACCACACGCTGAGAACACAGGAGATCCAAAAGGCAACTTAGGAGATTCAGCTTCAATAGCAGTTCGGAACAGAGTTCAAGGAACAGAGTGACCTGGAGTCCTGTAGCATCCGATGATGAGGCCAGAGACAGAGTGCTGGGTGAATGGAGATAATATAGACTCTGGATCAATGAAGTGCAGGTGAAAGAGACAACCAATCAGGACGGAAGAGAACGAGCAGTGGAGACTGATTGGTTGGGGTGAATAACTAATAAGCAGGGGAGAGTGAACGGGCAGGTGTGGTTAAGTTGGACTGATTGCTCGTTTGGGAACCTGGCCTGGCTGTGACATGTGTAGCGTTTTTGAAGTTGTTTATAGCGGGGAAACATCAGAAAATAATAGGCCTATAATTGGCCCCGCCGTGATGCATTGGCTGCGTTTTTCGCCAAAAAGCTTAAAATTAGCTAACTCCATAACGGCGCGGCATTGCCCAGAATGGCTCATCATTAGATACATTATGTGGCATGAGAAAGCGATGGTGAAACTTTCATTTTACGCCGGAACTATCCTTTAACCAAAAGTCCTTTGCCAAAGGCTGACGACCAATCTGATTGGCTGTGCCTTCCCCTTCTTTCACGTGAGACTCTAGGTTGTGTATGGTTGCTAGGAGGCAGGAGCGCCAAAAAAAAAGAAGCTGAGGTCTTTTCGGTAGGTTCTATCACTGCGCTAATCAGTGGTGTTATTACTCTGGCAGGCTAACGTTCCAGAATCTTTGGTGCAACGTGGGTGACACGGGCACATGACTGCCAAGTGAGATGGCAGGCAAAAGAAAAAAAGTGGACATACGGAGCTACTTTTCAAAGAAATCTGTAAGTCACACTATCACTCGCTAATGAAATGACGTTTGGAACACAGCCCGTTAGCAGGGCAAACTCGTTATCTATGAATCAAGTTGTCTACGATGGCACAACTAACTGCAGAGACTGTTGTGCAGTTGAATATCCAATGGCTGTCAATAGGTTAATGTTGCATTATGTCCTGCAAATGATAGAATGTTTGTGACAGTGACACAATAACTCCTCGTCAACGTGAGACAGATTTATCACGAGGGCGCCTTTGTAAAACGTCAGCGGGCACCTTAGCATAATGACAAACAAAAAAAAGCTATCCTTAGCTAACATTTTTCAATGAAATGGCATTCATGGCCCATTTTATTGTCCAGGTGACAGATCCAACATCACAACGCCACACTACAACACAGGCAGACGGCGATGGAGAGAAAGAGTCACAGGTGAAGTTGAATGATGATTAGTTGGCGAAGTTGTCCTGTAATTTACCATGGGTTACATAACCAATGATAGGCTGATGATGGTTCATTACTGTCTTTGAGTGCATTAAGTGAATGCTCATGGGATGTCACTGCTATTTAACAGGTGACAGCTCAGCCATGTTGTAATAGCTCAGACAAAGGCGAAGAGACAGGAGCACAGGTGAATTTTATTGTTGATTATTGATTGATACTACTAGTATTTTTTAACACAATTCATGTTGGTAGATGAATGTTGGTTAATGATGTAAAGTGATTAATTGGTGTATGCTTGGCAGAAAAATGAATTGACATGTTGTGTTTTTTTTGTACGTCGTATCAATGTATTATTTTATCAGGTGGCAATCATGACACATGATACAGGGGAAGATACAGGAGAAGAGTCAGGGTCAAAGGTGAGGTCAATTAAGAACAACCATGTTTTTTAATGTGAGGATAAAAAGTATGCAGTTAATTATGTGGGTGGTGATATCATGAGGTCACATGTAATTATCATCACATAATGTTACAGTATGGCTAATGGTATCATGTGGTCTATTTCTAAGGAAACTGGCACACCTGTAGTGAGCATCAGGGAGAGCAGCAGTGAGAGTGACACCGGCAGTGATGAAGAGCAGTGTAGTGGTGGTGATAGTCTGGACATTGGCAATAAGCCAAACCAGCCTGACCCAAAATCCATCCCAGATCAAACATTGACCAGTAGGGTCCTCCATTTTCAAGAAAGGTGGTATAAACAGTACCCATGGCTTCATTATAGCCAATTAAATTATAATTTCAGTTGCACGTGCATCACTGCATCCAAAGGGTTGGTGCTGCCCACTCTCTCTCTCTTTCTTTCTCCACATGAATTTCACCTACCTCTAACCTATTCCATGTCTTGTTCTCCATTCTCCCAATAATCAACGTCTTTGAAAGCGTGACGTTAAATCGGCAATGCGCGTCATAAACGTTTGAAGCAAATAGGCTATGGGGACAGCACCGCTCGTGCTTATAAATCGACGTGTATAAATGACCACGTTCATAGACCGTGCCCTATATCTGCATGACATGAACCTATGATTGATAATGCAAAAAAGCTTTTGGAATCTTTGTCTTGGAGCACTTTTGTGTCCCCACCAATGTCAAAATCAAAGTTTCGCCCTTGTGAATGATGATTTATCTGATATGAACGGCTATGGTGGTGAGATCACTTTTATAATAATCAGTCCGTTGGAATGGAATGATGAGCTTTTTTTCTCGTCTCCATACCAAAGTGTTTTTCAGGACACCCATACTCTTTTGTTGCCGACTGAAGTTCTGCACGCCGCCCCTATTGCCTGTTTTGTTTTAACATGTTCTGAATATTCTACTTGTTCACCATATTTCATAAGGCTGTCTAAGATGTTATTAAATCAAATTAATCTTGTGTGTTTTCCTGTATGGTGAGCCTCTATGCTGGCTA
>NC_085876.1:28362078-28377078 GCF_034702125.1 Engraulis encrasicolus | reverse complement strand
GTAACTCAAAATTGTTTTTTGAGCTGCTGTAAATGCACAAAAAATGATCCTTCTGTAAATTATTTTACAATGCAAGACTGTGTCATCATTTAACCAACATAAACATGGATCTGGGTCTATTGTAAACATGAGTATCTTACTCATAACCTTACACACATGAGCCCATAACGCTGAAACTTTCACATTCACATTCCCAGAACATGTGCATTATAGTCCGGCAGCCAAAAGCCAAATATCAGCCGAACCCAGTTTCGTCTGATAAAGTTTTTTTCTTTGCAGTTTGTGGTTGCCTAACGTGTACCTATTAAGATTCCAGACGATGCCCGGTGATATCCCTTGAGCATTTTCAGATATTGAGCCTTTTATGCTTGATGTGCTGCAGCCATAGATTACAACAGTCTTTGACAGCTTCATAACTGCACTATGATTAACCATAGAGCATTCTGGGTGGTAGGCCTGCCACATCAAAGTGGAGAAAGTGTCCTCGTACCAAATAAATTTTAGACAATTACATAACTAGCTGTTTGTCAAGCAGAAATATGTAACATTTAGGCAAATATTGGTGGTGTCAGCTTAGACATACCCAGAAAGGATTACTAATTCAACACAGAATTTCACCATTTCATAAATTGCTATTTACTCTTCCTGTGCTGTTGTAACACAAAATAAAAATTGTAAGTAATAATTACATAATTTTTGGCTGATCATTTGTTTGCCTACAAAGTACATAATTTCAGTCGTGGTCGTATTAACATGGAAAGAGATTAAATTAAAAATGTAAATCCACAAAATGACATTGTAATTGACCTTTTACCAGCCCATGCCATATCAGGGTGTGACACTGCGGCATCCCATTTTGGTATTGGTAAAGGCTCTGTTATCAAGATCCTAAAAGCTGGATATCACTTGACATCAATTGATAATGTGCTGGCACCATTCCAACAAGTTTCCAGTGAGGCCACTAATTTTGTGTCGGCATGTTATGGCATTCCAGACAGTATCAGCATGTCACATACAAGGTTGGTGGTATGGGGAAAAAAGAATGGGAAAGGTCATTTATCTTCACCTAACCTGGCTGCTCTTCCACCAACAACAGAGGCATTTCTTGAGAATGTGAAAAGGGCTCATTTTCAAGCAATATTGTGGAGGACATTGGTTCACACTCCACCTGAACTATCTCCTGAAGCATTTAGATGGAAGAAAGACCCATGCAACAAAGCACTGATACCAATAAGTGTTCCAGAAAATGTCAAAGTTTCACCAGACTACATTTTACAGATGATCAGATGTGGTTGCAAGAGTAAAAGCCCCTGCAATTCTAAGAAATGTAGCTAGTGTGAGCTTTACTGTGTGTGTGTGTGTGTGTGTGTGTGTGTGCGTGCGTGCGTGCGTGCGTGTGTGTGTGTGCGTGCGTGTGCGTGTAGTGTATATATAATGTAGGCTATAGGTGTTTTAGGTGTTAAGGACTCTGTATGTTGTATAGGTGTAGACAGGTCTTTCTGTGCGAATTTAAATGCATGTACATGTCTTATTTGATGGCTTCATGGACTTTTAAGTGATCATTTAATACCAGTCAGGATACACTGGATTGACTTATTTTTTTGACTCAACAGTATATATAATGTATAGCTGTTTTCCTATGTTTAGACCTCTCTCTTAAATCTCCTTCTCTCTCTCTCTCTCTCTTCTCTCTTCTCTTCTCTCCAGAACCCCTCTAATTCAGTCAGATTACTCATCTGTCTTCTATAGACATCCTGGTTCAAATAAATTAATTCTTTTTCAATGATGGTGTTATCTCAAGATTGGTATGACCATTTCAAGACATTGTACTTGTTGTTTTGCATTAACTCATTGCTGAATTTTGATCAACACTGTCCTGCTGGAAATTCCAAACTCTGCTCAGCTCTAATTTTGTGACTGACACTTGAACATGTTTTTGAAAAATATGCTATTTGAATAGAATTAGTGAGGCCCTTAACTGTAATAAGTTTTACAGTGTGTATACTATCCACACAGACATATAGTAGGGTGTGTTTTAGACCAGAGGTCATAGAATTCATGGGTGCATTTTTTTTGCCATGTCCACCTCCCATTGTTAAGGTCAAATAACTCTAGCTCAGTCTCATCTGACCACACTATGGTTTCCCAAACTGCTTTTAGCTTGTCCAGATAAGCTTTCTGCATAAGTTTAACAACTTATTTCTGATGGATACACAGGAAAGCCTTTTTATTCGTCACCCATCCAATGAGCTTTTGCCTTGTGAAAAGTATACGTAGAAGGACCCATGTCTAAGTCTGCACTATCAGCAGCTATGGTCTTGTAATTCTATGGAGTTGTTCTGTAGTGTGCCTGTTACAATTCTTACCATCCTTTAGCCATGCCCTTTTAACCATTTTTCAACAAACTACAGTTTGTTCAGAGCCCACCATATTCCACTCTCCAAGACAGAACTTAGGACAAGCCTCGTCTATAATTGTGTATGATAAATAACATTTTAATGACCAATCATGTCTGTCTTGGTGACTGAAGGGATTACAAAGTCATTAAAACCAGTTTGTGCGGCAAAGGTGAGCTCTATTTCATATCAATGGTATACCTTCTTTGGGGTGCCCATATTTATGCACACGCCTATTTTTGTTTAAATCCACATAAAATTCTATCTATAACACCTATGAAAATTCTTCCACTGCTGAAATGTTTCTCTTTCCCTACAGTTTAACATATGTTAAAATGAAGTTGCTACTTTAAAAGTTAAACGAGAAATAAACCGATGTAATGATTTTCGAAAAGGGTGCCCAAACTTTCTCATGGCACTGTATGTCATTTCTTTACTCATCTTTTGGAACAGCCAACGACTGCTCACCAGTTACCCCCACACTCTGTTGTTCTTTTTTTTTTCTTTTATGTTGGCTATTTGTGGTAGGCTACCTACCGGCGATGTTGTCATGTATGTTGTCATGATGTGATGTTATGCAGGATCTCATAATGCACAATCCGTTCCATACTTTACAGTCTTATTCTAAGCAATGTTGTGAATGTTTTTACTGAGGCATTTGTTGATTTGTCATTCATGACCTGATTTATATAACTAAATGCATAAAAATAGGCCGAAATCGCATTTTTTAAGGTTATTAGCAGTATTTTCTCTGTACCTGGATAACAAAAGGAGATAGCCACAATTAACCACAGTAAATATTCTTGTATGTGCGATATTAACAAAATAAAAAAGGAATTTTGAAGCTGGCATTTTCAGGTGGTCAGATTCATTGCATCAAAATATAATGCAAATTAGTGCATATTTGATTAGATAATAGCCTAATTAGCATATTTAAACATAAAATATAGAAAACTTGTAATACATTTTTTTCTCCAATTCATACGAGTAATCATCTGATAAAGTTTCATATTGATATCTGCAAGTTAAAAAAAAATACCCTATTCACCTACAGCGTCTCGCCTTATTTGTGGGATTGCTGTTATGAACGGGTTAATTATTACCCCATATTGGGTTTGTTTCAATAAGGGCAGTGTTAAGGCAGTCCAATGTGAATGTTTTTCAGGTAATATAAGCAATTTGGTACATTTTGTAACATTATTCACAGTAATATTAGGTGTCTTTAGTTTTTTGCCATAATTTGCATTTATGGGACAATAAAGGCTCAAAATCTGGAAATGCTCAAGTGATATCACCGGGCATCGTCTGAAATCTTGAAGACTTACCTAAAATCTATCAGATAAAGCAAAAAAAAAGAACTTTATCAAAGAAATCTGGGTTCAACCCCACGGCTCCCGGACTAGTACTGTACCCACAACAGTGTTCAAACATAAAGTACACTCAGGGCTAGAAAGCAAGCCCATTCTGTATAATCTATAAGGAGTGGCATAACATCTATTATCTATTAACATCTATCTATATGGATTAGTTTAGAATGCAAGCATTCTGACATTGCAAATTGACTCTGGTGGCGGCTGTCGCCAAACCGCATCACAGCTAATTAGCACAATATTTGCTGAAGATCAACTACAACCTGTCACTCAAGTCGCTCAAATCTTGTCCCTCTTGTCACCCAAATTACTTTTGTCTCCTGTGTCGCCAGCGACTCCATACAAAGTCAATAACTTTCGTTGCTGGTGTTGCTCTAGTCAGGTCTGGTGTATTCATTACTGTGCATGAACACCAGAAACGACCAAAGCGACCAAGTAGCCGAGGTTGTTGAAGAAGTTTCACCATGAAGTCTATTCGCTCTGGACATGATATCGACACGTTTGATTTACTGTAGCTAATCACATGACAGCTCTGGCTTGACTGCCTGGGACATTCAGAGATGCCAACATCCCAATTGGTTCTCACTAAACCACGTCATTGCTCATTACCGTAATATTATCTGACTTTTAATCCCTCAAATCCAGATCCCTTTTTGCCTTGGGCCGCTGAAACGGCCTTGCTAACAGTTGTTCAGCGATTGAGCCATCACACTCTGGGCCAGGGATGGGCGACTGAGCCCGCCTCCTCACTCACTCATCATGAAAGTTGCCCATCCTTGCTCTGGGCCAAGGGGAACAGACTGAATCCTGACTCAGGGCGGAAGCCGACCACAACACCACTCAAAAATCAACACTGCAATCACCCCTAACATTCCCCAACCCCCATGCATGCAGGTAGATGTGTGTCTCCTCATTCACCCTCTGCCCTGATTAGGTATACCTATAGAGACAGACGAGTCTAGAGGAGGAGGAGGAGGAAGAAGAAGAAGAAGAAGAAGAAGAAGAAGAAGAGGAAGAAGAAGAAGAAGAAGAAGAAGAAGAAGAAGAAGAAGAAGAAGAAGAAGAACACACACACACACACACACACACACACACACACACACACACACACACACACACACACACACACACACACACACAGTGAGGTGTCATGCTAGGTCATATGAGTATGTCAGTATGTAAGCCTATGACTGCATGGAAAGCGATGGTCAGCATATGGTAAATACCGGCTACTTCTGTTAACGATGAATATTTCCATGTTTCAGCACATTTTAATGATGAAAAGGTAAAAATCAATTTGTTCTACTACACTTAGTTGGCAAGGCTGATCTGAGTCACTACAAGCACGTGAAGGAAGAAGACAGACAGTGGGAGAGAGAGAGAGAGAGAGAGAGATGGAGACATAAGAGAGAAAGAGAGAGAAACAGATAGAAAGTGAGAGAGATGGGGAGAGGGGGAGAAGAGAGATGAGAGAAAGAGATGAGAGAGAAGAGAGAGAAAAACATCTTCATTTTTCCCCCTTTTCAGCAAATTTCAATGAAAAGGTCAACACCACAATGTTTTATACTTAGTTGGCAAGGCAGACCTAAAAAGGCACAAGACACAAGCAAGAGAATCAATCTGGGAAAGAGATGTACGAGAGAGAGAGAGAGAGAGAGAGAGAGAGAGAGAGAGAGAGAGAGAGAGAGAGAGAGGTGGGGGGGGGAGAGACAGTAAATCAGAGAGGTGAAGGAGAAAGCACTAAAGTGGAAATGTGCTTCAGAAGACAGAGAGAGTTTAGGGACCCTTAACTTTCATCCTGGACTGATTACACACACACACACACACACACACACACACACACACACACACACACACACACACACACACACACACACCACACAAACACACACACACACACACACACACACACACACACACACACACACACACACACACACACACAGGCATGCGCGCGTGCGCACACACACACACACACACACACACACACACACACACACACACACATACAGGCGGGAAGGTTTAGCAGGTCATTTTCAGCATACCTGAAATAAGCATGGTTTAAGAGGACCACCCTTTCCCTTGATGTTACAGCTATGAAAATAACACCAAAAAATTTGCTTTTTTGTAACTAAGATACATCCAAGTTAAAATTTTACATTTTACAGTCACAGTCTGAAATAGGATTTTTCTGACTTTTATATGGTTTAGGAGGACATGTCAGAATGCATGTTTGCAAGGTCATAAATGTTTATTAGGTCAGTGAGAATACACATACACAGATATGAACAATATCTGGTTTAAAAGGACAAATGCAGATTAGAAGGTCGGTCCGAATACAATACACAGACATGGTTAGTATGTGGTACATTGGGTCATATGTGGTATATCAGGTCGGTCTGAATACAATACACAGACATGGTTAGTATGTGGTACATTGGGTCATATGTGGTATATCAGGTCGGTCTTAATACAATACACAGACATGGTTAGTATGTGGTACATTGGGTCATATGTGGTATATCAGGTCGGTTTGAATACAATACACAGACATGGTTAGTATGTGGTACATTTGGTCATATGTGGTATATCAGGTCGGTCTTGCTACATACACCTAGTGGTGCCTTCCTCAGCTACCTTATTAGGTAGCTGTTGCCTTTGGCCAGGAGCAGATGTCGTCAGATGGTGTCCAACTATCTCTGGGTGTTTTGGCCCTGAACCATAACACCCTCAAGCTGGTGGGCCCAACAGTGAGTGGCCAGCTCACTGCCCATCTGCTCCTGGTTTCCAGCATTCCTCCTCTCTCCTGCTCCATAGCCAACAAGAGGCTCGTTCCGCCTCTTCCCCCATCCTCCATGTTGCAAGCTTCTTGCTACGCTCATCCAGGCCTATCGCTGAAAGGAAGTGCCATGCTGACCTTGCTGGAAATCCCCGACACCCGACCTCGACAGGGAACACCCACGTCTGCCAGCCCTGGTCTCTGCAGTCCTGGGCTAGCTGCTGGTATTTTGTGGCTTTCCTTTCATGTGCCTCGTCACAACCCGCCTCCCATGGCACTGTGAGCTCCACCAAGATGACTTTCTGGTCCTTAGCAGACCACAGCACTCTGTCTGGGCGGAGGGTTGTCTGAACCATGTCCGGAAATTGCGGTTTCCTCCCAAGGTCCACCCTCATCTCCCAGGAGCTTGCGGTGTGAAGGATGTTCGCCCTCGTCCTCCCAGTGGTCAGTCTCGGCTTAGCTCCCTCCCTAAGGAAGGTGATCGTTCTCTCTGGGGCTGTGCTGGCTGGTCTCTTCTTCACCCTCTCACGCTCGATGGTGTCAGCAAGGGAACGCAGAACTTTATCATGGCGCCACCTATTCCGACCTTGGGTTAGGGCTGTTCTGCACCCAGACAGTATGTGCGCCAGCGTCCCTTTCTGCTTGCAAGCTTGCAGAGTGGATCCTCTCTCAGCCCCCACAAGTGCAGATGCACTGGTGAAGGGAGGGTGCTGTAGACAGACCTCAGGAGGAAGGAGATTCTGTATGGCTCCAGACGCCACAGGTCTCTCCAGGTGATCTTGCGCCTGGGTAAATCCCATTTTGTCCAGGCATCCTGGGAGCCTTGTTCGACTGCTCTGGCCATATGCTTCTCCTCTTCCCTGCTTCGCACCTCTGCCTGCACCATCCCCCGTCTGGTCTTTGAGTTTGCCTTTCCCCATGTTTGGAAGTGGCCAGAGCCAAGGCCTTGCCTGTGGACACATTGGTTGCCAACTATGTCTCGCAACTGTAGAGAGCTCACTGCCTGCTCCACAGCTGTGTTGGCAGCCCACTTACGCCCCGACCTGGTTGTGACGCCTGCTTGGTTCACCAGGTCATCCCTGGAATCCCTCAGGCTAAGGAGGGCTTTGCACTTTGCTACTTTAAACTCCTCGACCACCGATGACAAGGGGAGTTGCAGTTGGCCAGACCTGATGTAGAGGTCCACTGAGGTGAAACTTGGGGGGATGCCAAGCCACCTCCGTAAGTGCTTGCTGGTTTTCCTCTCAATGGCCTTGACAGATGACATAGGGAAGTCATAAACTGTGAGGAGCCAGAGGAGCCTGGGCAAGGGTCCATGCTGGTACAGCCAGGTCTTGAATTTGCCCGGGAGTAGAGATTTCTCGATTTTCCTCAGCCATTCCTCAGTCTGCCTTACCGCCTCTGTAACATTTGCTCCGTCTGACAGTGATGCGTTGAACCACTTACCCGGGCACTTTATTGGGTTGCTTTCAATGGATGGGATGGGCTCACCTTGGACTTGAAGGCTGAACTTGCTGGTCACTCTGCCCTTTTTGATGACCATGAGCCTGGATTTTCTGGCTTTAAACAGCATCCCAGCCCAGGAGGCTACACTTCCCAGCGTCTCCAGCACCCACCTTGCTTGGACGTGGGTCACGGTTGTTGCCGTGATGTCGTCCATGAATGCTCTCAGCACTGGTTGGACTATTCCAGAGTCCAGCGTTGGGCCCCGTGTTATGCCCTCGGCTGAGGATATCAACAGATTCATTCTGTGAAAAATGAGGGATGGTAATTACATGGTAATGACATTTTTCACAGAAACGCCACTACATACCCTACCTACACTCGCCTACACTCACAGACACCCGCAGACACTTTCATTCAGACACTGACACACACGCGCATGCGCACGCCGCACCTGTAGCCTTCCAAACATTCATTCAGTAGAAGTTTCTTTTTATCGCGGTTAGCGCGAGATGACACACACGCACAGTAACATGTGAAAATTGTTTAACCATTCATTTACTCAGGAATGTCATTATTGTTTGTGTCTTTTGTAATATTTTTATTGTTGGTTTGGGAATATTGTGATATTTTGTATGTGGATTTAACCCTTTAGCTACCAGAACTTTTTTTGAATAGGCCGGAATCCTACCAGGAATTCTAAGGAAAAATTGACATTTTGGTCATATTCTAAATAATGTCAAATAACTTGAAAAGAAATGAAAAGTGTCAATTACAAGTTACTTTCATATTAAAGTAGAGAAAACACACTTTCAAATGGTATATCATTTATGGATAATTAATTGTTCAGTATTCCCATAGAGTGCCTTTGATGTGGATTAAATGATAAAAATGTGATAAAATCCGATATTATCTAGGCCTATCTATCTATATATCTATATATTTAGGCCTATCTATCTATCTATCGATCTCTCTATCCATCTATCTATCTATCCTTCCGTCTATCCATCCATCCATCCAGGGTCAAAGTTGAACAATGATCATGTGACGACAACAAATGTCGTTCACCCAAAAGTCCTGTTTTCAAGCGGTTTCAAGCGGTATAACTGTGATGGACTACAGTAGCTAATAATGTTTGAACTAAACCATGCCAAAGACGTGTAAGGATAACCGTAGAAGTGGCCGCGATAGCAGACAGGACATGAATGGAGCTCTAGGAAGTTTCCCCTCCCAATTTGGCACAGGTAAGACGCGCCAGGCATCACCGACTTTGACCGGAATTGAAGTGCTACAAACACCACGTTGGTAGGCTATTATTGGAAGTTAGCATTCAACTCAACGTCTTCGCGCACATTTTTATGAAGGACAACGTGGAGTAGTAACAGTCCTTGACTGCTTTGCCAAAGCTGACACGCAAAATGAGTAGCCAATTGTTCCATGCTGCGCTTCCTTCACGATGCGCTGTTACGCAGAGCTGTCGCTGTAAGTTGTTCCAGGAAACTAAGATAGTTGGATACCAACATATGGTTTGACTTTGAAAACACACCGAAGACAGTTTACATTTTTAATATGTAGCATGTAGACATCGGCTGGACAGTTGTGTTTGCTATTTAGGACCATGGCAGAACTGATCACAGTTGAACACCATCTCATAAGCCTAATAAAACAACATGATCTAAAAATGGCCTAAATAGTCATACACATGTGCTGTTGACCATGAAAATAGATCGACGAGGGTTGGAAGTTTTCATATTTAGTGTATATTGGTTGTAGAAACAGAATGGTTGTGTTTGTAGCCATCCAATCTCGGACGGCCGTCATTTGAATTGAAGGCAGATTGCCAAATCGCAAGCGGCGCATCTCGTAATAAAATCTAAAATACTGAAAAATAATATAATATAAACATATAGTTTTTATACTGAAAGTATATCGAGGAGGGTCTGTAATATTGAGCTAAAGTGTTTGAAAGCTGGAAAAACTGCATGATGACGGCCGTTCAGCTGTATTTTCATATGAAAATATTCCGGCCGGCCGCGGCCGTTATGGTACAGATCCAGTCGGACGTTCACGGCCGTTATGGGAGCTAAAGGGTTAAAAGAGTGTTTTAATACTTTTTGTAACTTTATTTTCCTATTGGTTGAATAGTGAACCAATCAGCTGTAACTTGAAGATTGTGAGCTCTTTAAAAGGGCAGGCCTTTCTCATTCTAGAGAGAGAGGGTGAGGTTAACACACGCTTGCTGCGAGGCTGTGTAAAAGAAGTAAGTGCAAGGAAGTTTGTATTTAGAAATTATTTTGTTATAGTTGAAATTTAAGTTGCCTGATTTGAGGCTGGTTTTCTTTTGCGTTTATTCAGTTTTTTGTTTATCATATTTTTGTATCACTTCCGCACTGTAAATAAATCCGCACCTGTATCCACGATATTTTCAGTTGCCAAGTTTCCGTCTTCTTTTAACCGCTACTTGCAAGGGCCAGTCCTAACATGAGTTGGGGGTAGAGAAGCCCCTTTCTCACACATTCCCATGATGAATAAGATGGGGGAGATGGTACATCCCTTTTGGAGGTCTAGCCAGTTGGTAGTGAAGAGTGCAGATGTAAATCTCAGTCTGAACCCGGTGAGGTAGCCAGAGATCAGGCCTTGTATTGACCCTGGGATGTAGTAGTGGTTTAGCCCCTCTTGGATGAGATTGTGAGGTATTGACCCGTACATGTTAGAGAGGTCTAGCCACACCACTGTCAGATCGCTTTTCTTCTTCTTCGCTTCCTGGATCAACTGGCTGATCATTGAGGTGTGTTCTAGGCAGCCTGAAAATCCTGGGATACCAACTTTCTGGATAGACGTGTTGATGTAGTGATTCTGCGTCATGTAGGAGGTGATCCTTTTTGCCAGAACGGAGAAGAAGATCTTGCACTCCACACTTAGGAGAGATATTGTTCTGAATTTGGCAATTGCAGAGGATCCCTCCTCTTTTGGCACAAAACATCCCTCAGCCAGTTTCCAGCTTGCTGGTATTGTGCCCTTTGCCCAGATCTTCCTCAAGATCAGAGTCTCTTGAGTAGCTTTGGACATTTTTTGTACACCTTGTAAGGTATACCGCTGGGGCCGGGGGTAGATGCTGAACGTCCTGAACCTCCTGCCAGGTAGGTTCTTTTGCGTTCAGCGCGATGGTTGGTTTTGCAGGCCTCAAGATGTTGCGATTGGCATCTAAACCCCGGCTTCTGGTAGGGTCGCTGTGGGCTTCTGCAAGGAACTCTTCTGTCTCCAATTTAGAGCTGGAAAGCGTACCAGATTTCTGCTGTCCCAGAAGCGCCTTGGTGAAGCTGTAGGGGTCTTTAACAAACTGGGCGCGCCACTTCTCTTTCTTACGCCGCTGCTTTCGGAGGTTTTCTGCTCTCCTGAGCTTACACAGCTGTTCCCGGAGCTTGCTTGTTAGATCTTTGATCCCCTCTTTCTCAGGTGTTGAACTGGTCTTGAACAGCTTGTTTAGTCCCTTTATCTCACCCCTCAGGCGGCGAATCTCCTTCTCCCTCCTGTTCGGTTGCTGCTGTGGCTGTCGTTGGCCTCTCCGCTCCACTGTGCCGAATCTCTCCTTGGCGAGGTTGTATACAATGGTCGTGGTTGCATCGATCTTTCTGTGTACTGGGCCTGATGAGGTTGCTTCCAGGATCCCTTCCAGGTCATCGTCGAGTTGCGACCAGGCGTTGTTATCTGCCATCTTTGGCCACTGGATTCTTTCTCTCCATGCAACTTGGAGTGGTGTTGCTGGAGAGGGGTTCACATGGGTTGGTCTCTGGTGTTCGGGCTCCTCAGGTGCTGAGAGATCTTCAGCACTGTGGTGTGCTTCCCGTCTTCTCGTCTGACCAGACTCTGGGTCTGTGCACTGCTCCTGAGTTGCTGGTGTCCCACACCTTGACCTGTTTGAGCCCTCTGGCACTTCTGCAGACTTTCCCGCAGTGGCACCTAACAGTGAACTCCTCTCCTGTCAGCGTTGTTTGTTTAAGCTTTCTGAATACAATACACAGACATGGTTAGTATGTGGTACATTGGGTCATATGTGGTATATCAGGTCGGTCTGAATACAATACACAGACATGGTTAGTATGTGGTACATTGGGTCATATGTGGTATATTAGAACAGTGTGGATACACGTGCACTGATATATTATATATCAGTGGATAAAAGTGGGTAAAAGCTTTCTGAATACAATACACAGGCATGGTTAGTATGTGGTACATTGGGTCATATGTGGTATATCAGGTCGGTCTGAATACAATACACAGACATGGTTAGTATGTGGTACATTGGGTCATATGTGGTATATTAGAACAGTGTGGATACACGTGCACTGATATATTATATATCAGTGGATAAAAGTGGGTAAAAGCTTTCTGAATACAATACACAGACATGGTTAGTATGTGGTACATTGGGTCATATGTGGTATATCAGGTCGGTCTGAATACAATACACAGACATGGTTAGTATGTGGTACATTGGGTCATATGTGGTATATTAGAGCAGTGTGGATACACGTGCACTGATATATTATATATCAGTGGATAAGTGGATAAAAGTGGGTAAGGGTGTCCGTCTTAACACAATACACAGAAAGGATATGAATGGTTAACGGGGCAAATATTAGTATGTGGGCATGCACATCATACTGTATGTTAAGGGACCTGTGAGAAGGCACTCCCTCCCATCTCATAATCGCAACGATTTTAAATACTGGTGAACGTTTGTTTGATTAGTCTGGACTGTCCAGGAGCGCACACGCACATTCATTCACACACACTCACACACACACACATACATGAACAAGCGCACACAAGACCTCTCCGAGCTATCTCTCCTGTATGGCGTTCAGGCCGGCCAGAACGGAGCCGGTGCCGGTGCTCGCACCAGTTACGTTCAGCACTAAAGTGCTTATCTGCGAACTGGGCTCATACCGTGCTCTGAACTTTTCCCCCACGTGACTGTGTTACCTGGATGAACCTGCTGTCAGTCTCGTTGTCGTCACAGTTCGCAGAGAAAAAACAAGTATTTTGTGGTTCGCATTGTCAACCAAATCAAATGGGTTGATTCGCCGTTCAACTACGTCACTGCCTTGAACATCTGTTCTACACTCGACGGTTGGAAATGCTGAAAGTTGATTGGTTCCCGACAAAGTGGGTGGGTTCCCGCTGTAGAGGGAAAGTTGGAAATGCTCCTCCTCAAGCTCCAGGCCCTAGTGTGTGTAGCTGAGTCGAACAGCGTTGCGTCACCGCTAGGGCGGAGCCCGGGTAGTTGAAGACTGCCATAAACTGCCGTGTCTGAGGATGTTACTGCAGCTGGGAGCTGATGTTAACGCATGCGACTGCAACAGTAGGACTACTCTCATCCGTACCATGTCTTAAACAAGAAGTTGCCCATAACAACTTTGAAAACATCCTACTGCTGCTCAAACGAGGTGCCAGTGTGAATACGGTGACCCATAATGGGGACAATGTGACGTAGTGTTTGGTGTGCTATCTGAAAGAGGGCTTAGATAACGAGGATGCTGAGAAGGCAGCTGCCGTCAGACGATATTGCACTCGAATAGCAAACATGCTATTGGACCAAAGAGCTCAGATGTTTGCAGGAACGGGTGACTGGAGGAGTATTATTACCAACCCCTCTCACTCAGGAAACTCTGCAGGCGGTTCATACGCCAACTGCTGGCCCTGCTTCCACTTGAATCCAAAGTGCCGTTGTTGCCCCTCCTCCCATTGCTCCAGGACTTCCTTATTCCAGAAGTCAGCTTCCTGCGCTGGCCCAGCTGGGACAGCCTCCAGTGCCAAACCTGTCCATTCACTATGACTAAGACTATGAGATGTTCATTAAATAAGTTCCTCATGCTTTGTAGCTTCATTTATTTACACGAACCAAAGACAACACGAGCACTTGCAAGTTACGATGCTGAAGTTAAATCGGGACAGTAAATAGTGTTTCCATACTTCATTCTGCTTTGTGCAACCTGTTCTCGACAATGAGCTTCTTCCTTGTTCCAAACTACTGCGGTGGCTAGTGCAATCAAAAATACAGGTTGACGTTTATTACATGTTTCATTTCCATTGTTGTTGAGCCTGTGTAGCTGTGTAGCCGTGTAGCTACAAGGCAACAGACATGTATAGTTTACTCCTTGTATTGAAGGCAGTTTGAATCCTCACAGCGCAGATCAGATCGAGCAAAAATCAAACTGTCTGCGTTGACCTCTGGGCGACAGGCGGCAAAGAGAGTATACACAGCCCTCAAGGGGGTGAAATGAGATTCAGCCATAAACTCCTAACCTCCTCAAAAAGACAGGCCCGTTCCCACTTTGCTGGAAAGACTCAAATACATCACAACAGCATTGCTAAGACATTAAAGAGAGCCTTAAGTAACAGGTAAAGACTTCAAGATAAAGATCACTGCAATTTTGAAGACAATACAGGTTTAACATAGTCTTTGCAAAGGGTTTATAACTATAAATGTCCATAAAACAGTATAAATCACAAGTCCTCATAAGTTATTCCAATAGGCCATTGGGTAAAACTGCACTGATGAATAAACCAGTGTTGTTGTTGTTCATGAATCTGGGATTCTAGGTGATTGTTCACTTAGGCTGTTGTTTCTCATCAGGATGTAGCTATGTTGATGCCTCAACAGCTTATTTACATTTTATTTATTTTGGATTTTTCTAGTAGCATCATCACGCACCACTCTCCCTCGGCATCAAGAACTGGCATTATTAGCTATTACCATGCTATCGGCACGTTAGAGCAACATCGCCACATTATGTAAGAGCAACATTGATAAAACCATGAATTAGCATATTATTACCACATTGTCAATGCATTATTAGCATGTCATTAGCAGTCATTTTTTGTTGGGGGGTGGGGGTGAATAACTGGCGTTATTGGAATGTTATCAACATATTATTAGTATGTTATAAGGGGTTATTTGTCATTGGAGGACACATCTCTATCACCTCATCATCTGAATTAAGGATAA
>NC_085876.1:28349578-28357078 GCF_034702125.1 Engraulis encrasicolus | reverse complement strand
AACTAGTGTTGATTTTTACACTAATATGGGACAAATTGGACGAGATTTTATAACTGTTTTGCACTCTGGTTAATTTTTCATTCATTTTAAAGTAGTTTATGAGTGCATGAGTGTTTATGAGTGTTTGCTCCTATAGACTTGCCTTGCTATGCTTAATTTCGCTCTACAGTATATGAACAAATCTTATGTATTCTCATATTAACAACATAATAGCAATTTCTTAAAATGAGGTGGACTGTTCCTTTAATGAATCCTTATAAATTGGTGCTGGTGGTATACATTAATGAAAATGGTAGCATTTGTGAATGGGCAGTGTAAATTCTGGAAATAAAGGTCACTAAAATATTACATAGGCCTACTCTACCTTTGTAACGTCCATCATTTTATTGAACTACAATATGAAGTCAGCTGTTGGTGTTATGGCAACAGTGTTCTGTGTTGCTGTCTAGCCAGGCTCTGCAAAAGGAATGCTCTTATCAGCAACCTTGATGCTTTCTCAAGGAGCGACTGGTAAGACTGTAAAAGCAGCATGGCAGTAAGATGCCTGATTCCCGATTCAGACATAATGGTACTGCAGCTCCTACCTCCTTGATTCTCCCAACTATCTCGATGTAACTGTGATGTAACCTTCTCTCATCTGTCTCTTTTTAATTCAACTCATAAAGCAAATTAGTCTGGCTACCGAGCCGATGCTTTCTGACTTACAAGACAGTGAAAGCTGTGAGACAAAGCAAGTTTATGTAATTGGATAGCGCATGTCATACACAGATGCAATTCAATGTGCTTCACAAAAAGGAAAAGGAAAAGGACAGGAAACAAGGAAGACTTAGAGTCAAAGAAAATTAAAAAATTAAAACATTAAAACATTGAATAATTAGAATAGATCTGCTAAGGGAAAGCATCTAGATCTAGAGTCTAGATTTGAAACTATTGGGTGCATTTGTTTACATCATTTGGAAACTGGTTCCAAAGCTTCGCAACATATGCTGAGCATGCTTGTTCCCCGACTCAGTGTGATCCAAAACAGGGCCTGCACCTTGTGTGGCTTTAGATAGCAAGAACACAAAATCAGGAAGACCGAAGTTTGCACGCAGTAAAACTTTTAAAAGGGCAGAATTGGGTGGGGTTGCCTTTCAAATGACTTTGTACCGGTTCTGGCAAAAACAGTCAGTAGCCCTGCACTGTAAGTTGACAACAATAAAGATGCTCATTCCTTTTATCACGTTTTTCATTATAATGTTAGCAGAGTTCATGGAGTTCATGAAAACGTTTGAGTGATAGACCAGTCTCTAACTAGACATTCCAGATGCCTCTCGTCCAGTTAGACAGCTGCCACATGGCATGAAAGTTTTGCACGTAACTATGGTAACAGTCTTACATGGTTTGGGAGGGCTTCAACCACAACCCTGCACCAAAACAGTGTTGTTTATTCTTTTCATTGCATTCTTCATTCTTTCCATTTTTAAATTCTGTCTTTAAAGACTGAGTTGAAGCTCGCACCTCCAAACGTCTGACCTGGGAGCAGGACAAGCAAATGATCAGACGAAAAAGAGAAAAAAAAAGTCAGCTTCAACCAGGGTTTTCATGCTTCCATTTGTGCACAAAAACCCTGGTTGAAGCAGACTTTTTTTCTCTTTTTTTTCTTAAATTCTGTCTTTCCCACTTATCACAGCAATCTGTCGTGTGACGGATCTGACGGTTAATCTCTGCGGGTGTGAGTAACGGTTCTGTATTACACCACCATGTGTTGCGCGCCCCCCTAATGGGCTCTAATTTTCAGGAAGCGTCTGATCATTGGTTCCCCTTCTCTGTGCCCCGTGTCCTCAGAGGACACAGAGGGGTCACTGATTTGCCCGCGCACATCTGGAGGGGTCTGCTCGGCTGGTGACTCATGACATCGCTCCTGATACCACCCACGCAACAGCACACACACCCACATGGACACACGTTCGCTCACAAGTGCACACTATCTTTCTCTCTCTCTCTCTCTCTCTCACACACACACACACACACACACCCACACACACGCACACATTCGGTCACAAGTGCTATCACACACAGCCAGTCAATCTGCACACGCTTACACACTGACGCCACATTGTCCCACTTGCGAAATCTATACGCTGAGCAGCGTGAGCGGCACATGCTGTGATTCACACTCTCACTATGAGTCTAAGGGCATGTGTTGGAGTGAATCATCCAATCATCATCACCGCTGTCCTCACCCAGTTGTCTGATTGCAGATTGGGGGGTGTTGGTGGTTTGAAGGGCAAGGGGTACGTACGGTAGAGGGGCAAGGGGGTAAGGAGGGCATTTTAGTGAATCACAAACGGTTGAGAGGTCTGAGAGAGAGAGAGGTCTTTGAGTCACCCAACACGGCTGTCAACTCCTTGGGATGGGTTTGGCGGTTGTCAGCAGTGAGGAGCAAAGTGTGAAGTGGAGGGTCAGGGGGGTTAACAAGGAAGTTCCATTCTTTTTACTTTTAATTTCCTACAACTCCACAAAGTTTCATCCAAATTCGTTCATAAGTTTTGTAGTTAGCCTGCTGACAAACAAACAGACAAACAGAGAGACAAACAAACAGACAGACAGACAAACCAATGTGACCGAAAAACACAACCTCCTTGGCGGAGGTAAATATGGTTACGTGACGATATGATTATAAACTATCGATATTAAGGCAGGAGATGACATCGAGTTTATGATTGTGACATGTGGTTTATGATTGTTAATTCCAACCAGAAAACATGTTTTTTATTTCAAAAACATTCAAACTGTGCTGAACTGTGCTGTGTCCATACCGTACAGTCATGCGTAGTCATAAAGGGTTGATGTGTAAGACGGTGGAGTGGGGTGGGGGGGGGGTTGGAACTGTGTAGTAGGGCAAGGGGTGAGGTGGGGGGGGGGGGGGGTTGGGGTGGGGGAGGCAGGGTGGCTGATGTGTAAGATGGGAGGGCAGATTGGGTAATTACTCTGGTGCTTGTTGGGGCCCAGTGAGGTCCTGCCACAGCCCACACAAGTGGTTACAACAGCACGTCTGTGGCTTTACGGTAAGGAAGTAACAACAGCAGCAGCAGTCAGGGTTGCCAGATGAGGCTGATGATTTCCAGCTCAAAAATGCTCAAAACCCGCCTGGAAGCACAACATCCCGCCCAATTCTATTGATTTCTATGGCAAAAATTGGGCGGTTTTTTCTGCTAAATGCCATTTTTACCCGCACACGGCCCTCCTAAGCAGCTCATTTGGGTGGGAAACAGCCCAATCTGGCAACACTGGCAGCAGTAGACAGCAGCCACTACACTACACTACACTACACATGTGCACTGACTCAGAGCCAAGGCCCCACTGATATGGTTGAAAGATATGGAGAAGGTTGAGGTTATCCACGCTGTGATTCAGAGAAATACGACACACACAAACACACAAAAGGGCTCGTGGAAAATTACGGAGAAATGGTGAGCCCGCTCGAGTGGAATGTGTAGGGAACAACAACACAAACACATTAATTATTCAGTTCCTGTAAATCGGTGATGCATACGGCATGGGCGTTAATGCACCTGACTTGATGTCCGCGTGGAATTTGACAGACAACAAAGCATGTTGTTGACCGTAAAGCAAACAATGGATTTTTGTGAGCAAATTGACATGTCACTCTCTCTTTCACACACACACACACACACACACACACACACACACACACACACACACACACACACACACACACACACACACACACACACACACACACACACACACACACACACAGATAGAGAGAGAGAAAGAGAGAGAGAGAGAGAGAGATTTTTTTGTACACATTAGGACATATCAAACCCTTACTGTAAATGTGTAAATGTCATACTATATAAACTCAAACTAAATATCTGCCAACTCTTCTGTCTGTTCCCCAAACTGTCATATCACAAACACACCCAGCTAGCCATACTAAAAATGTAAAAAAAGAGGTGCACACATCGAGATAACAGGAGACATTGAAAATGGACTAGGTCCAAAACGTCTGTAGCTCCAGTTTTATTCACTGTCTTCTTTTGTTACTCTTTGGCTATATTAGCCTACTGTAGGTTTTGATACAAGCCTTATCTTTACCTCTTTTTTTGGGTCATTTTTGGTATCACTACTTTTGGTGAGCAGTCGCACCCAGCAAGCAATACACGGCTCTAAGTTAAGGTGCAGATGCCAAACACATAACCTACATATATCAAACCCTTACTGTATACCCGAGAATCTCCATCTATCCATCCATCCATCCATCCAGCCATCCATCCATCCATCCATCCATCCATCCATCCATCCATCCATCCAAATGTGATCCTGTGTAAAACCATATTTGCAAGTTCTTCTATTTGGGCTACCATCTCCTGTTGTCATTTAACCTTGGCTTCCATAACTATAACAAGGTCCAAGCTTTTGTTATTATATTATGAAGCGTGTTAATTATTAACCCATTAATACGATACGATACGATACGATACGATACGATACGATACGATACGATACGATGATACTTTATTGTCAGTTTGCACTGAAATTCAGTTTGCATCCCTGAGCAACACTCGTTAAGACGAAACAGAATACAGAAAACAGAAAAACATAGGCCTACACAATAACATCACATCACAAGACTATTGCACAGCTGACAAAACAAAGACACAGGCCTATGTACAGGCAAACATACATTCATACATACATACATACATATATTACATACAACCCACATAACTTGAAGATAATACCACCATGAAGTAATAAATACTACTGATTTAGCAAAAGAATAGATTGATGTATGAAAGCATGTTTAAGTCTGTTGCGGTTGAAGCGGGGAACTCTGAAACGCCTACTTGAGGGTAATGGCTGATATTCTTGGTAGAGAGTGTGTGTGATATCTGTAGAGATGCATGTGGCCAGTCGGAGCATACTTTTATTATGGGCTTCCTGGAATAGGTTTGCTATGGGCAGCCCAATGATCTTAGAGCAGATTTTAATTTGCCGTTGGAGTTTTGCTTTATCTTTTACAGAGAGGCTATTATACCAAGCTGTACTGCAGTAAAGCATGACGCTCTGGATCACAGATGTAAAATAAGAAAATGATTTGGGCACTAGCACCAAAGGATCTTAATCTTCGCAGGAAGTATATGCGTTGCTGTATTTTCTTACAGGTGAAATCAATGTGGTCAGTCCAAGTCAGATTTTGGTCGATCATAACACCCAGATATTTATAGGATGGGACTTGGCTGATGTCAGAGTCATGGATTTTTACGGGAGGTAGTTGGAGCTTGGGCGGTTTACCAAAAATTATCTCCTCTGTCTTTACTGTGTTAATAATGAGGTAGTTGTTATCACACCAATCAATTAACCAGTCCACATTGCCTTGGTACAGGGTGTGGTCCTCAGGTTGTGTGAAGAGGGTCACTAGAGTAGAGTCATCTGAATATTTGAGAAGATATTGATTTGGAACATTGGTGATACAGTCAGAAGTATACAGGGTGAACAACCTGGGGGAGCTTATGCAACCCTGGGGAACTCCAACATTGGTGGTAATGGGAGAAGATAGTGTGTCATTTACCTTGACCAGCTGTACCCTGTTTGTGAGAAAAGAAAAATACCAGTAAATAATGTATGGATTTATCTGAAACTTAATCATTTTGGACAAGAGTAGGTTAGGCTGAATGGTGTTAAATGCAGAAGAAAAATCAAGGAAGAGAGCCCTGGCATAGGTGTTGGGTTTATCCAGGTGTTTCGATATGATGTGCACCAGTGTAACCACAGCATCCTCTGTGCTACGACCTTGTTTGTAAGCAAATTGATATGGGTCGTGAAGCCCCCTCATTTGTCTATTGAGATGTTTGACTATGATTTTCTCAAGTGATTTCATGATCACTGATGTAAGGGCTATTGGCCTATAGTCATTATGCTCCTTGGGACATTTCTTTTTGGGGATGGGCTTAATATGAGATGTTTTCCATGCTAGAGGTATGTGGTGGGTGTCTAGTGACTGCTGGAAGATAGGTTGCCAAACTGGGGCAAGTTCCCTGGCAAAGGTTTTAAGAATGAGTGCACTACTCTGGTCAGGTCCTAATGCTTTCCTTGTGTTGTTGCGCTGGAAAGTAGCCCTGACCTCCTCCACTGTTATATTTATTCTGTCAGAGTTGCATAGTTTGATAGTGTTAACTAAATCTTCACAGTCATTGAGGTGAGAGGAAGAATCAAATCTGCAGAAAAAGTCATTCAGTTCATTTGCAAACATGAGTTCATTTCCAGTTACAATGGGTTTATTGGAGGATGTCATCCCAGTCATTTTTTTCATGTTATCCCAGAGTCTTTTAGGGTTTTTTTCTTTAAAATTTTCCTCCAGCTGATTTCTGTGCACCTGTTTAGCTTCCCTTAGTTTGGTTTTTAAAACCTTGTCCAATTGTCTGCATTTAATGGCGTCTTTGTTTTTAAAGGCCACTTTCCTTGTGTTTATTATGTCTTTAATGTCCTTAGACACAAAGCGCTTGTTATTGGGGTATATCCGTATTCGTTTGGTGGGAATTACTAACTGTGCACAGAAATTAATGTAGTCAGTGGTGACTGAAGTAGTGACATCCAAGGAATTCTGGTCGTGGAATACATCCCAGTTTGTCAGTTCAAAACAAGCTCTCAGTTCCTCGCAAGCCTCAGAGGACCAGGATCGTATTTCTCTTTCTACTGGTTTACAGCGCTTCAGTTTTGATTTATACGTCGGAATTAAGTGCACCACGTTGTGGTCGGAGTTGGCGATGGGAGGTCTAATTTTAGACCCATACGCGTCTTTGATGTTCACGTAACATTTATCCAATTGTCTGTCCTTCCGTGTTTCACTTTTAACAGTTTGGTGAAAGCCAGGTAAAACAGTGTCCCTTGTTATACATTATATACGTTATATATTGTTATACATTGTTATACGTTATACATTGTCCCTTGTTATACATTAGTCACAAAACATTCAAGGAGTAAGCTACTAAAATGTTCATGCACAGGTTCGGATTTTGTTTTGTTTTGTACATTTCTTCAGGTATACAGAATGCATGAACTTCAGAATAGAATACATGGATCTCAATGGTGGAACTAAGATGCACACACGTACAAACGCATGCATGCACGCACACACGCACGCACGCACGCACGCACGCACGCACGCACGCACGCACGCACACACACACGCACACACACACACACTCCCAGAGCTCCATGACAAGGCTTGCACGGCTATGAAATCATAAAGGAAAATTATTGTGCAAAGGCAGGTGCAAGCTGGAAAGGTGTAGGTACAAACAGGGAAGGACGCCGACAGATGGGGACAAAGGTGTCAGCCGTCCTGGGCCCAGGGACAGGCAGAGCCAAGAATCGGGTCCCCATTACATAGTGTGTGTGTGTGTGTGTGTGTGTGTGTGTGTGTGTGTGTGTGTGTGTGTGTGTGTGTGTGTGTGTGTGTGTGTGTGTGTGTGTGTGTGTGTGTGTGTG
>NC_085876.1:28327078-28337078 GCF_034702125.1 Engraulis encrasicolus | reverse complement strand
TGACTTTCTGAGCTTCCACACTGGAACATAGACATGGACATGCCCTGGCCCACGGCTGGGGCCCGCACTCCTGATAACAGAACAGCTACGTAGTACTATATCACTCCTGACAGTAGCCACTATAAATGTCTGTACTACTTTAAGATTCCCACAACAGAATAACTGGAGAACTGGAGAAGTCTCTCGGCAGTAGAGCTACATTGTCTCCAAGCTCACAAAAAACTCCAATTGTCAGTCAGTAGTCATCGGACCTCTTTTGAATAGACTTGGATGAGGGAGAATCTTCACAGACTTCTCTCAGATAGCAGGCTGAGATTCAAATGGTTTCATTTCATTGTATCAGTGCATGGTTTGCACCCACATTCATATCGAAACCTGTAACATTGGATCAAGAAAGTAGCTGTGATGTTTCAGTGTTTTGGGAATGCGCAGTAGTACTAGCACCATAGTGATTGATGATGTATTTTACATTTATCCTTCCACATCAGCTAGTAATGATGAGTGATGTCTGAGACCAATACTGCACATCAATATCTTTTTAGTGTCAGCTTGTTTGTCTGTCTTGAAGACAGAGCGAGATCCAACTCCTTTGTCCCAACTGCCATTTAAGAATGCTTAATGACAGATAGACATGCCATACAGATACACATGCAGTGAACAGTTTTATGGGTTTTTTATGTTTTTTGTGTTTATTATGTACTATAAGGCAGTGGGTGAAGTCCAAGACAAATACTCTATTAGACCGAGATCCAAGTCCGACTTGGCTCTGGTGCCTCTGGTTCCTCTGGCATTCTGCAGCCCGACCCCCTACCCCCTGCTGTCCTGTGTTCAGTAGGAAGATATATAAAGTGTCTGTTCTACTGTCTGACACATTCTGAGGGTTTATGGAGGATTTAATAAGGTGCTGTTGGTATAGACAGCCAGGGAAGCTGACAAGGGCACAAAGGGGTCTGTTGTAGAAAGGCCTAGGAAGAGTTGGAGCCCAGAATTGGGTCCTTGTTGCATTGTATGCATTAGGGGGCCTTTTTAAATCACTTTGTCCCCAGCCCGGCCAAAGCTATCAGCGGCCCTGCAAACAGCAACAGCTACTAGTGAACACCTGTGACAAAATATCAACTGTGCCTCAAGGCACTATAAATTGAGAACAGAGTCTTCCTCACATCCTATTAGAACACCTGGGATGGGAGTTTTGAGACGAATGGCTGTTATGTATCAAACAGTGTGGTGTACACAGCGTATTATATTAGTTTTGTGAACTTCAACAAAGGATCAATGAAAAGATTTAATGCACCTCCATCACTTTTTTTCTCAGTAACACACACACACACACAAACACACGCACACACACACACACGCACACACACACAAGCTTAAATGTGCACACACACATACGCTTAAACATAGGGGATGAATTGTGACACTACACTAAATGCAATGCACATGTGGATTGTGACTCGCAAGTGAGTCAAGAGTGTATGAAGTTGAAATATGAAAGTCACATGCGATGATATTATAACAAACATCACATTGTTTAGTCCGTGCGCCGCGCCAGTTAAGACGGCATGAAGACGTCCCAGAGGAGGCTCGCATTTGCTTTGGCTCCTTCTCAACCAAACTCATAAGCACCAAACACGACATTTTGGTCGCTTTCATATCAGTTCAAAGACTTTCTCTTTTTATGGATGGTTCTTCTCTTTCCCACTCTTTCGCTTTTTGAACCCGCCACCCACACAACCATCCATCTCCCCCAATGCTAACTAACCGCCCCTTTTGGCAAATTCAGACAAGTATCCATAGTTTATGCAGTCAGAAACTGTGTGGTTTTCTTACTTTGTCCGTTTGGAGGATGGGGCGCACACATCTACAAAAAAAAAATCCAGGTGGCAGCCAATTGTGGTAGACAGTTCGAGAGAGTGGTCGACTCGGCACACCACCCAAGCCTGAGCAAGATCCCAAGACACGTTGCTGTTTAATAAAGTTTAAAATGTTTTGTAGCTCATGCTCTGTGTGCGGACCACTCTCTCCCTTGCCATGTCAGTCCCAATGGCATTCACTAGTCTGCATACAGTATTGTCAAATTCTCACATAAATACTACGTTTATGTTTTTAATTCCGAATGAATAATTCAGAATTAAATTGCTCTGTCGAGTTTACTTTGATCTTTCCTTCAATTCCGAATTAAGAAGTGTTTACATGACGTTTTCAAAGCGGAATTGAGCTTTATTCAGAATTAAAGTCAGTTAATTCCGAATTAAATGTCTCATGTAAACGTAGCAACTGTAAACTTGTTGTTTAGGAAGTATAGAGTGAAAATTGACTGTAAAGACCTCGTCATCATGTGGCCAAGTGCACATCTTTTAGTGAAGAAAGCATAGGCTGTAGTACCACCATTAATTAATATACCTGCTTGACTGGGCATTATGACAACTTTAAATGCATTCAGTGTCAATTCTAGCGTTCAAGTTCGTACACCGTACGTACACGGCACACCTTTGTGTGGGCAGCATTCATAGCAGTTGTACTGCACCCATAGGTAACACTTGATGCCGGCGTCATATGCATGACATTACAAAAAATGGGGAAAAAAACGTGCCACAGATGGAGGTATGAATTAATGGGTTCATGGTTATAGAACAAAAATATGCATGTAATTGACCAAACAAAGAGTATTTATGGGCCGTTAGGGTGCATGGCCTCAAAGTCTGGTGCAGCAATCTTAGGGGACTGTGTCTATGAAACGGTAACTTCCTGGCTATTGTATGCGTAGTTGGGTATGAGGTTTTTAGACGCCGTGCCTACGACTGCATTCATGGCTATTGCATGCTGTTCTATTCATGACCACTTAGGTGCATGCTATAGCATAGCGAGCTAAACCATACAGCTGAAAGCTGACATGCTAAGGTCTCATACTGTACTGTATGTCAAAGCCGAGTGCCGCACTGAGCTCTCCAGTCATGCAGAGTGATTAAACCACTGAGCAAAGAGCTAAGCAAACAGCACCACACGTCACTATTATTAGTTTCCTGGAAGACGCCCAAGCATCCAAGAGAAGAGCTTTTGAAAGAGAGAGAGATCTCAAACACAAAAGGCTGGCCTGCGTTCCAGGCCCTTTTAGGCCTCTGGAGTCGGGGAGGGCATGGCCTTGTTTGTTCGGGGACTAGAGCCAATTCCCACTGGGAGAAAACGAAAGCAGAAAAAAACAAAAACAAAAAACGGAGGGAAAATATGCAATGATAGAGAGACAAATGTAGGCTACTGTATGTTTGTGCGATGTTTTCGGCTAAGCCTGGGCTTTTAGTTTACATGCCCACTTAGACGGCTGTATAGGGATCACTGAGTTGTTTGTGTAAACACACGTTGACAAAAATAAAATAAAACTTTGGCCATTGGTAGACACACACAGAGACAGAGACAGAGACAGAGACAGAGACAGAGACACACACACGCACACGCACACGCACACGCACACGCACACATACACACACACACACACACACACACACACACACACACACACACACACACACACACACACACACACATACACATACACACACACACACACACACACACACACACCGTTTTCCTGCCTGAAGGTCACAGAGATATAGAACACAATGCTGTGTGTGCCTGTTTATCGTTGGTGTTTATATTTGGGGCCGGGCTGTCTGGTTGACAGTCTGGTTGGCTGGTGAATGGCTGTCTGGTGAAGGCCCTGTGCAAGCTTGGGCCACTCAATGGGTGCATTCTAATATGCAGCCTCCTGTCCTCCACTTGTGCTTGTGGCCTCACCCTGCCTCCGTGGAGAAAACAATAAAGTTTCCCTGCTGTCTGCCTAGCCACAACAACTGTTGGAGGACTGTTTTTCATTCTCCATCCCGATTGCAAATGAGAAGAGTACATTAGAATTGTGCTTTTGCAAGATAAGTAATTAATTTTCTGTCATCTGTGAAGTCATCATGAGGTCACAAGCAGGCAAGTGAGCAAGGGAGGACAGAAGTCGACATATTGGAATGTACCCAATATCTACTTTAGGACACTACTCACAGGACTGATCACTATTACTTAGCGCTCCTTTAAATGGTCAGGGTATGCTGTCCTCTTTATGGATGCTTTGCTCTGCTCTTGCTTGGCCTAATGGTTAGTGAAAGTGAAAGCCCATTGGGGAAACTCCAACTCCCACTGTCATTGTGACACAGCACTCCACAGAACACAACAGAACACTGCACACAACGAAATTGTATTTATGCCTCACCCGTGCAAGGGGGCAGCCCTTGGGAGCAGTGCAGTGGGACGGTACCATGCTCAGGGTACCTCATTCATGGGGGAGAGCACTGGTTGATTACTCCCCCCACCAACCTGGCGGGTCGGGAGTCGAACTGGCAACCTTTAGGCTGCAAGTCTGACGCCCTAACCATTTACCCATGACTGCCCTAGGGAGGTGGTCTTAAGATCAGAGGGTTGCCGATTCGAATCCCATCCTTACCTCTCACTACACCTCCATCCATGGCTGAAGTGGTCTTTAGCAATGCACCTAAACAAACCAATGATCCACAGACTGCAACCAATATACCCTGTAAATAGCTGTAAGGCTCTTTGGATAAAAGTGTCAGCTAAGTGTAATGTGTTATCAGCTGGTCCCCTGGATCTGCTCTAAGTCCTGAGTGTCTCTTCAGCCCTGCTCTTCTCTTCTCCCCTGCATCTCGAGTGTACCTATACCTTTTGCAATGTGGGTTTAGATACCTAGCCTAAGGGTAATTCAGCCGTGAGATATGGTCATTTTTTTCACCCGGGTAGATTTTCCTACCGATACAACAAGCACACCTGGGCTCTTCAATCTTACAAATAGTTCCTTGATCATGAGGCCATCCCTAACCCTAACCCTTGACCTAACCCTCACCTTAACCCTAACCCTAGCCTTAACCCTAAAACCAGACTAGCTTTCAACACCAGTGTCCTGCAAAGTGTCAATGTCCAGCTATATGCCTATATAAGGTAGAATATGCTCTGAGCACTCCTGAGCACCTTACATATAGCATCTGACACATTACTCTAGGTTAACCCTAACCCTAACCCAGACCCTGACTCTGACCCCAACCCTCGCTACGTACGCATACACCTGAGGCAGAATATGGTCTATTAGGGAAAGGTGACGGCCGGGGCATGTCTCAAAACGCCACGAGTGAACATCAAAGATCTCAGATAAGCCTGACACTTTGCTCTAGTAAACTCAACCTGCTGCCCACAACTTCTTTTGTCCTCACACAAGGTGGGGTGGTGATAATGTGAGGAGTTTACTGAGTGATTGTGTTGGAGGGGGGTTGCAAAAGGGGCCTTGCTGGCGGACGCACCTTTCTTCCAGTCTGAGCTTTCACATTCATCACCCTCCTCCTTACGTCATATTGCACATGCAGGTCTTTCCTTTTGCCACATCAATTGAATCTACAAGTTCCAAGCTTGTCAAGATATCCATGGTAGATCAATGCATCTGAAAACAGGAGCCTTTCAAAAAAGTACAGCAGTGTGCAATTTCACACAGAAAACTCAAAATGTGTGGGGATTACAACAAGAGGTGAAAAGTTTAAGCATTTAACATCTGAACAAAATCAAGAAACAGAAGGAAACAATATAAAGATGCCTGTTTCCCGTTTCCGGATTTTATTCATGTTTTCATTGATGCAAAATTAAGTCAGAGAGAGCTGGGGGCTTGTGACTCAGTGTTCTGGTGCACGGTACCATAGCGTCGGGGACCCGGATTCGATTCAAGCTCTAGGTAATTTCCCGATCCTTACCCATCTCTCTCCCAACCATTTCCTGTCTGTTCTCCACTGTCCTGTTCAATAATAAAGGCACCAATACCTAACAAAAGAGCTCTCGGTAACACTTTCTGTGAAGCCCATATCTATAGCGCATTATGAGTGCATTTATAACAAATTATAATGCACATTATAATTACTTACAACGCATTACGACTACATCGATGATGTTTCATGATGCTTTATGTTAACAGTAATGAATAACCATGATTCTAGCCTATATACTTTATAAATCAAAGGGTATTATGAGTGCTCATGACTGGATATAAACTACAGGCTGCCTGATGGGGCTTACAGTACATTATGATGCATTATACAGTGCATTATAGATGCATCCATATGAACTTCACTTTACTTAGAGCACACCTTGACGACTTATGATCTCACATGAAACATTATAGCATCGTATGAGCCCTTATGACAGTTTATCATCCAGGTCTGTGCATAGAGGGATATAGGTACTCATAATGCAATATAAGCCCCATCAAGCAGCCTGTATAGCCAGTCATGAGCACTCATGACACCCTTGGATTTATAAAGCATTATAAGTTAGATTCATAGTTATTCATAACTATTAATATGCAGCTTCATGAAGCATTATGAGTGTTGTCATAATACGTTGTAAGTAATTATAATGTGCGTTATAATTTGTTATAAATGCGCTTATAATGTTGGCTTTAAAGTGTTACCGAGCTCTCTTCAGTAACCTTCCCATGCTTTTTGTGTACAGGTTAATGACGTTTTTACCGTAGCAAATGTCAGGGTGGTGCAACCAGCTAATGCCACTATTGCATACATCACATTTTTTTTACTGGATTTTCTACAAAGCCTATCCATTGATTGTACATGTATTACCAATTGCTAATTGATTCATGGGCATTAGCTGTGGTTGTAACACCTGACTTTTGGCACTCAATAAACGTCAATGACCCGTAGGCATGGAAAGTGGGCAGATGTTACATAACAAGCAACACCGGCCACTGCTTGGGGCCCCTGCTGTACATTACCAGTTCCGTCTGCACTCTATCCGCACGAGAAGTGTAGAACGTTAGGACCAACCCTCAACGTCTCCCAAGGCCTAACGGAGAACCAGAGAAGGCCAAAACAGTGTGCAGAACACCTCTTGTAACCCATTAGGACCATAATGCCATGTGTTAGCTGAGCCCCAATGCATTCCTTACTTGTAGTACAGCCTGAGGGGACACTGCAGGGCTGGCGACAGCTTTTGTTGGGCCCAGGACAAAATCATCTGAATGGCCCACCTTTTCAATACATACAATATCATGGTGACCCAATTCTGGGCCCCTGAACAACTGACCTGTTTGTCCCCCACCCTCCTGTTTGCCAGTATGCTTGGCCCATTGCCTTTAACCTGCTGCCCCTCTCCATGAGGTGAAGACGATGCCTCTTCTCCATTAGCGAAGGTTAAGGCATGGGACTTTAAACATTCCAGGAGTCTATCCTTCTAACGCGTCTGAGGTGACCTTTGACCTTCTCCCCTGTGGTCAGGAGGCAGCAGGGGTGTGCTCGCCAAGCTTTGCCTGCCACAGCTTGATCAGCTGTCAGAGGACAACGGCCACGTCGCCTGACCACACACACACACACACACACACACACACACACACACACACACACACACACACACACACACACACACACACACACACACACACACACACACACTCTCTCTCTCTCACAAATGGATGCTGACACACACAAACGGACATGGACACACAGTGAGGACATAGGAGCATGTACGCATAAAAACACACATAAAGACAGACAGGCAGGCATACACACACAACACACGCATGCATACACGGACGCATGTGCGCGCACACACAAACACACACTTAAACACACACACACACACACACACACACACACACACAACACACGCATGCATACACGGACGCATGTGCGCGCACACACACACACACACACACACACACACACACACAGACCCATATGCAAGCACATACCGTAGGCATGCATATGCGCACACACTCTTTCTCTCTCTTTTCCAGGCTCTCACACACAAGCCTCATATCTCAAATGTTGATCCTCTCCACTTCTTCTTGCTTCTTGCGTTTTTAATTTTCTTTTATTCTAATTATAAAATGTTTTATCTAGATGTTTTTTACTTGTATCTTTTGTGAAGCACATTGAACTGCATCTGTGTATGAAATGCGCTATACAAATAAACTTGCCTTGCCTTTCTGCCTTCTGTGTGTAGCCTACTGTATGTCTATGTCCTGGCATGGTATAGAGAGAGAAGCGTAATTTCATTTTCCTCATATGACTTTTGCTTATGAGGAAAGTGCTTATGAAAAAAAGCTGACTTGACTTGATTCTCCAGGTGACCGTCGGTGGAGTCGTTGTCACCATGAGGCCCCTCTCCAGCACCGCCTTCCTCTTCCTCGCCCTCTTCCTCATCCTCGTCGCCACCCAGGACGCCCTGGCCTCCTCTCGATCCCACGCCGCCCCGTCGCGCACCCGGCGGGACCTGAACAACCCCCTCCACCGCGGAGGCATCCGGGACCCCCACGGCTCCTACTGTCAGAGGCGGGGCGGCTGCTGCCCCGGGAGGGACGACCAGTGCACCGTGCCTTACCTGGACACCATCTGCTACTGCGACCTGTTCTGCAACCGCACCGTGTCCGACTGCTGCCCCGACTTCTGGGGCCACTGCTTGGGGGTGTCCCCGCCACACATTGGTAAGGATTACAGTAGGCAGTGAGTGGAGTAGTGTGTAGAGTAGAGGAGTGTGTGTGTGTGTGTGTTTGTGTGTGTGTGTGTGTGTGTGTGTTTGTGTGTGTTTTTGTGTGTGTGTGTGTGTGTGTGTGTGTGTGTGTGTGTGTGTGTGTGTGTGTGTGTGTGTGTGTGTGTGTGTGTGTGTGTGTGTGTGTGTGTGTGTGTGTGTGTGTGTGTGTGTTAGTGTGCGCCTGTGTGCGTCTGTGTGCGTGTGTGTGTGTGTTAGTATATTTTAGTATGTGTAGCATATTGTGGCTCAGAGAGTGTGTGTATGTCTAGCAATGTATATGTGTTTCAGAGTGCATTACAGAAATGCAATGTGTGGATGTTGTTCATGTATGGTAGGCAATGTGAGTACACTGTGCGAGCAACACTGGGGGATTATGCGGGGGATTTTAAGGGAGTTTTGAGGGGATTTTTTCATTGGCATGCCTGTAACACTAGCAGTGTGGTGTAAAAAGTCACGTCCAGGCCTAAAGTTGAGGATAATTCTGTCTATGAGGGCGACCTCACACATTTGGTACTGGGTGAACACGTGAATATGTGTTTAGGTGTGGGTGTATGTGTGTCTGTGTGTGTATGTGTGTGTGTGTTTGTAGGCATTCAGGACATGGAAGGGTCAAGTAAGCACACACATAAACAACACACACATGCACGTATGCATGCATGCACGCATGCACGCGCGCACACATACACACATGCACGCACGCACACACACAGCTTAACATTACAACTCCTCATATAGAAAACAACTGTGTTATCAGCCCTCCAAATGGTACTGTTCTAAATTAGTAGCAAACCCCCCCCCCCCAAAAACAGGCCGATGTTTTTACATTTTGTGTTTCACAGCTACTGTATGTGTAGTCCCATAATGTATGTCGTTCCACCTGTGGAAAGCCGTAATAGTATTTTGCTTTTCCTTGACTGCTACTCATTTATGGGGCAACGCAACATCTGTTGTATGTAAAAGCTTGGTGAAAGCTGCATTTCACAAATTGGACTATGACTTGGTCATTTCCATTCTGGTAGAGTAACACCAAATTTACGGAGTTAGACCAACATTATGAGTGCTACAATTCGAGCCTTAAACTGTTGAAATGATATGGCAACGTACCACACCCAGCACACTTTGGCAGCAGCTTCATTATGCCCTCTTTGTGTCTCCACTGTCAGGGAAAGAGAGAGAGAGAGAGAGATAGGGAGGAAGATAGATAGGGGAGAGAGAGAGATAGGGAGGGAGAGAGAGAGGAAGAGAAGAGAGGGAAAGGGAGGGAAGGATGGAGAGAGAGAGGCAGAGAGAGAGAGAGAGAGAGAGAGAGAGAGAGAGAGAGATAGGGAGGGAGAGAGAGAAGGAGAGAGAGAGTGTGCCAGCTCTGCTCTGGAGTGGCTGGCTGAGACAGGCCTACCTGAGACTACTGGGCTCGGGGAAC
>NC_085876.1:28297078-28317078 GCF_034702125.1 Engraulis encrasicolus | reverse complement strand
CCACTTTTGCCGCATCCAGTGTGTTCACCCCATGGGACTTGCCCACTCCCAGAGATCAGAGGGGGGGCCTCAAGTGGCATGCTGCCGCTGTTAGTGTAAGACCCCGACTGGCTCCTCACTGTTACTTCAACAAGCAACGTTGTGTTGAGTTTAGAGATTTACATCGGGAATAGTAATGCCAATGAGCTTTTACGGATTACAGTGCATTGCACTTAGCATGGCACATTCCCCCTGGAATGATGTAGGGTTTAGATCATTGAATCTACGATATGTGTTTCAGCCACATTCTTCCAACTCATATTGCTTTCAGCATTGCACCGCTACATTCATGAAAAATGAAAAAGGTCGCACCATGCATAGGTTTCTTTGTTACACAGACGCGCTTCGGCCGAAACGCGTCTGTGTAATAAAGAGACCTATGCATGGTGCGACCTTTTTTCATTTTTCAGTTTTACAATATTTTGGTCAGCACCCTTAAAAGTAAGACAAAAATTGTTGGGTGACGCCTGCTCCAACCCTTATGACCGCTACATTCTTAACATGAACCCCTTTACTCTAATGTAGAGTAGATTATACGCCTCTCTCCTAATCAGGACTAGCAACATATTGCACACTGTAGATGTATTGTACATTGTTTGGTGGTAATGGCCGCATGCAGTGGACTACAGTATGTCTCTGCCTTACAATCATTTTTAGGTGTAGCCTCTTTACTGCAGATGGGGTGGCCGGCGAGCCTAATCACTATTTGCTGAAAATACTCAACTATATAATAAAAACATGGCTATGACATTACCCAGAGCCTTTAGTAAAAGATTAATACATAGACATTACTACTTTGGTGACAGTAAGGTTATAACATGTGCTCTGCGCAAAGGGGCGAAGGAGACATTCTGTAGTAATAATACTCAAAACTTTCCTGCAGCCTACATCTCTGCTCTACAAAGAAAGACTTAAGGAGATACAGCCACATCATTCAGGGCTTTCCAACAGTATGTCTCTCCTCTACAGTGATGGCTTTAAGGAGTTCCTGCACTTTGATCTGCTGTCACCTTGCCAAGTCATCAGCACCGCTGTAAAAACACAGATAATTACTGTAAAGAGTTGTTATCAGCCTTGGTAGGTGACTGTACTGAAAGCTTTAGTTTGTCTAGGACAGTAAGGGCGAGCAGCATGGTGAGAACTGGACCTTTCTTATCTACTTCTCAGACATTTATTACAGCACTCACTTCACTGAGAGGGCCACAGGGAGATTTCCGCCACTTTTATGGTTCAGTGTGTGTGTGTGTGCGTGTGTGCGTGTGTGTGTGTGTGTGTGTGTGTGTGTGTGTGTGTGTGTGTGTGTGTGTGTGTGTGTGTGTGTGTGTGTGTGTGTGTGTGGTGTGTGTGTGTGTGTGTGTGTGTGTGTGTGTGTGTGTATGTGTGCGTGCGTGCGTGCGTGTGCGCAGCAACCTCTTTAAAAACACCGCTCCAATATTGTCTGAAAAGAGTCCTTATAAACTTGTTTTCCGGCCATCAAAAGCCTCTTAGTGTCACTTTAAACTCCTCTTCTTGTCTTCAGTTGCTCCCATAGCCCTGATGTCATGTTAAGCTGACGCATCACAATTTTTAGCAATGACCTTTGCTTAGGGGCGGCCGGGCAGCAAGTCATGAGCATGACATGGGACAAGGGGGATTGACTGGCCTTTAGAGCTCATACCCCCCCGACCCCCCCATATCGCTACTGTGGCGTGTACCTAAATGATGCAGTGGCAACTCAACACTTAAAGCAGTGGTTCCCAAACTGGGGGTCGTGCACCCAAGAGGGATTGCAGAGGTACTGATGGGATGGTCGTGGAGAAAAAGGAACATGGTTAGTAACAGAATTCATTTTTATGGTTAATAGATGTATTTGCTGTCCTGTGGATTTCTAGCAATATTAGCAGGCAAACTATTAATGGCTATTAATGGAAAAAGCAGCAATATTAATAGATATGGAAGCCTACGCAATTAGGCAATTGCCTTGCCAGGGAATCATGAAAATATTTGAAAAGGGGGTCCCCGCTGAAAAAGTTTGGGAACCACTGACTTGTAGACAGTCAAATTTAGCGCTCTTCGACTTTGTCCTATTCGCTATCAAATTGAATTAAACCTGCCAAATTTACTCTGACGTGAGGGGAGGACTTACGCCACAGTGGACATACATTGGGGATTGACTGTCCTTTAGTTCTCTCACTCCCCTCACACTGTTACTGTAGTCAGTGGTGTACGGTAAGGGGAGGACTGTACAGTGGACACTGAACAAACAACAGGCTGCCTCTGATAGCTTTAAAAATAGACCACGGGAAGCCTGTTCAATTTACGCCGCATTCCCCAAGGGTGGGAGATGGGATATTTCTGACCTCCTACATGCTGAAATGCATTGGACCGCCTGTTGAAGCGGAACGTTCCAAGTCGCGAGCTGGGGCTAAATGGAAGTACCCCGACTTGGAAATTGTGACGTCAACATAGCAATGACAGTGCAGAGAGATAGAAATAGTTTAAGTTTGACTTGCTGGTTGGAACGCTTTCAAGTGGGAGGTAGCTGCCTCCTGGTTGCACATTGGGAAGCTCCTACCGCTGGAGAATGCAGCATTAGCACTGCCTCAGCCGGGATCAGGGGACTCACGCAGACCACAGTTCACTTTCACTTTTCGTATTGATGTTGATTCCCCGCTGACTGAACAACCTTAGGTTGACACAGTGTAGTTCGCACAGTAGGCCTACATAACACAACTATGCTTAATCTCTATTAACTATTTCATTTCCTATATTGATGAGTGACACCAATGAACAGCCTTGAGCTGTCACAGTACAGCATAGTACACAGAGATTAAAAACAGTAGCCTATATTCAAAGAGGAATTAAGATCGAAGAATTAGTATTACGGAAGATTAAAAACATTTGATCAAAGGGTCAAATCAAAGGCATCTGTTAACAACTTTGTCTTAAGTTTGGATTTAAAACTAATGGAGGCGCTTTTATAGTCTGGGAGCTTTGCAGCATAGCAGCTGAAAGCTGCCTCTACACTCTTAGTCAGTGAAAAGGCATACGTAGCTACCATTCTACACTTCTATGACATTGCACACGGTCTTAAGTAATCCATTACGACCTGGTCATTGCCATTCTGGTATCAGCAAATTTGTAACAGGGGCCACGTCTTAATACGGTAAATCCCAAACTATTTCTTTCATAAGCTGATGTCCACTGCTTACTGTCACTTTGATGTTGAGTGACCATGGAACAACCTTAGGTGGACACAGTATGGTGAGCACAATAAGTAACACAACTCTAGTATGCTTAATCCCTAAATATTTCCAACCTAAGGCCTTAATAAAAGGGTGTTTGAATGCTTTCTGTTTAAACAGTAGCGCTCTGCTGTGAACAAACATTGTGAGATTGGTGCGGACCTGCCGCTTGGTCCTCACAAACTAATGGTCCCTTCTTTGTAGAGATTTTCAGTGGACGTGTTTGTGGATAAAATGACCACAAACATATACAAACACAAACACGCTCACACACACGTGTACACACACAGACACACACACACACACACACACACACACACACACACACACACACACACACACACACACACACACACACACACACACACACACACACACACACACACACACACACACACACACACACACACACACACACACACACACACACACACACACACACACACACACACACACACACACACACACACACACACACACACACACACAGGGGGGAGGTTGTCTTTGCTTGACGAATGGCACATGTCTACTCGTCTCCAAACACTTAGAATTTTTTAAAAGATAAACATACAGGCTGCTGACGCATAGTACACTTGGTACCAAACACTTGAAAGCAAACACTTGAAAACATAGAAAACATTACAAGGTTTTTCCATCCATTGGTATTCATCTCTGGCCAGCCTGACTCACGAATGGACACCAACACACACGCACACAGACATGAACTATCAGGCTAGGCCAAGAACGCACACACACACACACGCACGCACACACACGCACGCACACGCACACACACACACACACACACACACACACACACACACACACACACACACACACACACACACACACACACACACACACACACGCACGCACACACACGCACGCACGCACACACACACACACACACAGGCACTGGGTGTGGAGCACAGGACAGGCAGGCTTCCTTCTCGTGTCATGTCCAAACCCACCCCCCTACCCCCAACAACCAGCCAGCTTCCTCTCCCTAATTCTTGGATCCCCCTAATGGGCCACTCTCTGTCTAAGCTCTCACCTCCTCCTCCTCCTCTTATCTCTTCCGGCCGGCTGCAGTGCCTTGATTCCCCCTGAGAGGAGGAGGGGGGTTGGGGGGGATAGGACCCGTGGAAGGATAGCCCCTCTACTCTACTCTACTCATCACCAGCGCTGCATTACTGTAGCCTACTCCCAAGTCAGTTCCTAGAAAGATACAATGCTAGTGGAGATAGCGCTGTTCCCGTTGACCTTGTCTGTATTAATTATATTGTTATTGGCCTTTCCTGCATTATTGTTGTTGATGCTGCTGCCCCCTAACAACCTTCCAGCAGGGTCGTGCACCCCCCCCCCCTCTTTTTTTTTTGCCTTTTCCAATCAGGTCCTATCATAATGCAATGGCAGTAGTCTACGGAACGACTTGATTGGAACGACATTATTGTCGCTGACCTTTATTACTATTGTTGAGTGTTATTGCCCTTTCCTGCATTGCAGTTGCTGTTGCTGCCACATACTACATTCCAGTAGCATTAGCGGCAGGGCCGAGATTCCCCAAGAGAAGAAATTACACCTTCAGGATAGCCCCTCTACTTCACTTCACTGCCAGCGTTACCTCTCAAATCAGTTCCTAGATAGACACAATGCTATTGGAAGACAGCGCTGTTGCTGTTGCAGTTGACCTTTTTCTGTATTAATTATATGGTCATTGTTATTGGCCCTTCCTGAATTGTGTTGTTGTTACCTAGTTCCTTTCCAGTTGCATTGTCTGCAGCTGCCTGTGGGGTTATGATTCCCCTAGGGAGGGAATAGCAGCAGGGTAGTGGGATAGCCCTCGACTGTGCGCTACTCATTCCCAGCCATCTCCAATCAGACACCATCACACAATGCTACTGTATTGGCATTAGTCTATGGAACGGCTTGATTGGAACATTATGGAACATTGCAATATTCCATTTCCTTATTGGTGTTGACCTTTTCAGTAGCACTATAGTTGTTAATGGTCTTTCCTGCGTCATTGTTGTTGTTGCTGCTACCCTTAGCTACCGTACAGTAGCATTGGCCTTGGGGTAGTGATTCCTGTAGAGTGTAATGGAGCCTTTGCAGGATAGCGCCTCTACTGAGCACTACTTAGAGTGGTCGATACGGTTCACGGCTTCCTGTACATAAAGCGGTACATAAAGCCTCGATTCTGGGATTTTGGAAGTTGCACATAAATGATCGGAACACCCTAAGTTGGAAACCGCTAAAATCTGCAGTTGCTAAATGCACGTAATTCTCAATGTTAGCCGAAAAATAAAGAAATACTACAACTTCCTGTCCCTGCCTCAACGTCGTCCAAATTGCCAGCAAAGTCATGCACGTATACTGTGATTAGGGAGCTACCCTCAGCCCTGAACCTTTTTGGTTAAGCTTTTGGTTAAGGATTTGGCAGGACCTATAAAATTCGTCTTTTTCCGTATCCCATGACAGTTCAAGGTAAGACTAATAGCAAGTTGCTGAATTCCACTTTAATACTATTCATTGCAACCCACTAGTGCTGCAATAGCCAGCCTTTGATTAGTCCATGACACAATGCCACTGGGATGCATTTGGGGCAGCAACAACAATATTGCAGGAAAGGCTAATAACACAGTAATAGCATACAGAGAAGGTCAACAACATCAGTGCTGAATGGTACCCACAACTATGCAGCAAAGGGCAGCAACAACGTCAATGCAGAAAAAGCCAACAAACAATAACAACGTAGTGAAGGGCAATGACGAAGTCGCAAAGAACATTTAGCTGGTACTCTTATTCAGAGTGTAAAGGTGGCAGGTACCACGTACTGGTACTACGTACTGTCCCCTATTAAACAACATTTTGCTCTGATGCCTTGAGAGAGCAATATCAAATGTTTTTGGTCCTCTGCCAACATAATAGTGATGGAATTGTCTTATACTTATACTGCTTTTAGGCCGTCCAGAACGGTGCCGGTGCTCGTTCCCCGAACCATCCGCAAATTGACGTACCACTTGAACCAATTTGGAAACATTATTTTAAGCTGGGGGAAAAAAAACTACTTAGTGTGGCTTTAACAAGGGAGTATGTTGAGGACTTTGACCTCTGACCTGTGGAGGGTCTGGGGGCCGCTGCACTTCAAGGAGTGGCATTATCCCCTTGTTGAGACAGAGTGCCAACAGGGAGCATATCTCTCAACAAGATTAGGAGCTGCATCTGCTGTGCGTGTGTATGTGCGCGCGCGTGTGTGTGTGTGTGTGTGTGTGTGTGTGTGTGTGTGTGTGTGTGTGTGTGTGTGTGTGTGTGTGTGTGTGTGTGTGTGTGTGTGTGTGTGTGTGTGTGTGTGTGTGTGTGTGTGTGTGTGTGTGTGTGTGTGTGCCTGCGCGTGTTCGTGTCTGTGTAAATGGGTAAATGTGGATACCGGTACACCAACAAACACACAAATGCAGACTGTACAGAGCTAACACCACAAACACACACACGCACACACGCACGCACGCACGCACGCACGCACGCACGCACGCACGCACGCACGCACGCACGCACGCACGCACGCACGCACACACACACACACACACACACACACACACACACACACACACACTCTCTGCACATTCTCCCCTCCATGTTTCTTTCCAGGTATCCTGTGCCTGTGCTTGCAGCTATCTACTGTGTTTATTTGTTTGCCTGTCTGAGTGTCAGGACGCGAAGGCAGATAGCAGCATCCTTTTGTAGCGGCAGATGCCAATCTTCAAGCACGGAGCTCTATCGTGCTATCGCTCCCCCCCATCTCCGATATCTCATATTGGCGCCCGGGCGCTACCATGCACTATCTTCATTCCCACAGGGGGGAGATACTACAAGGCTTAGGGCCTTATCTGACAAAGACGTGTGGAGTTGTAGAGCGGCTGGCATACTTACACACATAGGCCTACATGTGCATGGATGGATGCACAGACTTATCGTATACAGCAGCATGTGTTGTATGCAGCTTAGGCATGCTTTATTACGGTTGTATACCGTGTATTGTGACAGACCATTGAGAGAGGATAATGTATGCACTGAGATGCGACCAACTGGCAGTTTGCCGCTTAACATAAAAATGGAAAGACATTAGTGGTGTGGATTGGCACTTCCCTCACAATCCGATTAGGCAGCGATTCGATTTGATTCGATTCGATGCGATTCGATCCGATCCGATTCAATTCTACAATGCATTGCAATGCATTACATTTCTACTGAAAGCAAAGCAAATGTTTAATCAGTCATGATGAGGCAATACAAGTAGTCAGAGCAACATATTATTGGCTGTTTTCTGTATCAGTCTGTATCAGTGCAATGTTTTGAAGTGCTTTTATTTAATTTAACATTCATTTGCTCCCGAAATATCCATGGAAGTAATTGAAACTTAAAAAAAATTGCCGGATCGATTCTGGAACTTGCCGGATCGATTCTGGATCGTCCATGCCCCGCATTGGATTGGATCGCCGGATCGATCATTGTTGACACCACTAATAGACATTACAGATTAGACCTATGATTTTTGGCCCAGGCCCGAGCCCGAACCCGAACCCGAGCCAATTTCGGGTCGGGTCGGGCCTGAAATGTCACTCATTACGTTCGGGTAGGGTCGGGTTCGGCTTCTCTATCGTTGACAGTTTTTTTTTTTTTTTTTTTTTTTTTTTTTAAAATAAATAAATAGGCTATGTAGGCTGTGCGTTAATAATATTCCACGTCAGTTGATAATCCAGCAGTGCAGTGCCTGCTGCTAGAATGCACGCGCTTTCCCTCGCCTCTCCCTCCCATCACAGTGCGCTGAGGCATTTCGGCCGTGTTTTGGCCACGAGAGACGCGTGGTCTGCAAAAAACAGAGGTCGCCTCATCAACCCGACACATACTGTAGCCTAATAAACTCTTGCAATGGCAATTCAAGAACTCCTTCATTCCTGTTCTGCTGCTCGCGTCGTTGTTCTTCTTTGTCTCGCTGTCTCTCTCTGTGAAAGTGCCGCGCTAGATTTTTAAGGTCGTACTGCTGCTGTGGCTTATGGCCCAATGATCAGCCGGTCAAAATGACGGACGCCCTTAAAATTTTCCGCCAACTCTTAAAAAAAGCGTCAATGATGGATTATCGCTTAATGTAACCTCTGTGCACTGCAGTGCAGCATACACAGAAATATAAAAGATGGCCTGCATGTTTATACAGTCTATTTAACTTAGATTTCGTAACAAAATACTTTAATGGCTTTAATTTAAGGGCTTTGATTTGTTATCATAGATCACCCCTCCTTATAAATAAAATTTGAAATTTCGGGCTTCCCTCGGGCTCGGGCCTACACATCCAATAATTAGTCGGCCTCGGGCCGGGCCCGGCCCAATTCCCATGGGCCCATGTCGGTTCGGGCTTGGATTTTTTTACCCGTTCTTACCTCTGATACAGATGAATCCGGTAAAGATGAACTGTGACATGAACACCTTCACAACCATCACAACACCACCTCCCCCCCCCAAAAAAAATACACACACACACACACACACACACGTAATTGCCATGTATATATTGAATGTTCACTTGTGTTCAGTTACTGGTGCGCTGAGGGACAGCACAGGTAGCTGTCACACCACCAGACAGCACACACACCTGTAATTCAGAGATTTCCTGAGATCAACTCCACTGCCTATAGGGGATACGGAGCACACACACAGAGGCAGAGACATATGCGCACACATAAGCCCACACACAGGCATGTAAGCACATGCACATACATTACACACAACACGTTAAACTTTGCACGCACGCATGCACGTACGCACACACGCACGCGCACACACACACACACTAAATACAATCTTTCCCTCAGCCCCCACACATACTGTACACACAACACATGTACACACACAACACATGAACACACACAGATAAATGCACGCACGCACACACACACACACACACACACACACACACACACACACACACACACACACACACACACACACACACACACACACACACACACACACACACACACACACACACACACACACACACACACACACACACACACACACACACACACACACACACACACGCACACGCACACGCACACACACACACACACACTGGGTGGTGTTAAGGGGCTACATATTGGTATGTGGTGGTGTGCATGTTGTTGGCTCTTCCTGCTTGTAGACACCCTGGCTCCATCGTGATCCTGTGCACACACACACACACACACACACACACACACACACACACACACACACACACACACACACACATACACACACACACACACACACACAAACACACACACACACACACACACACGCACGCACGCACACACACACACACACTATCTGGCACCGTCGTGATCCTGTCCGCCGGGTTGGTCCACACAGATTTGATTACGCTGCATATTACACCGTGCTCACACCAACCTGTGAGGCTCGCTCTCTCGCTCTCTCGCTCTCTCGCTCTCTCGCTCTCTCGCTCTCTCGCTCTCTCGCTCTCTCACTCGCTCTCGCTCGCTCACTTTGTGGGCTCTATGTACACACTCTTACACACACAGAGACATGTACGCAAGTATGCATGCACACACATGCACACATGCATGGATACACGCTCGTGCAAGCACGCACACACACACACACACACACACACACACACACACACACACACACACACACACACACACACACACACACACACACACACACACACACACACACACACACACACACACACACACACACACACACACACACACACAGCCGCTGACAGCTTTGGCTGGGCCCGGGACAAAGTCATCTGAAAGGGCCCCCTACCCAATAAATACAATGTAAAGGGGACTCAATTAGGGGCCCCCTATCTCCCTGAGCACGGGACAACATACCCCTTTTGTCCCCCCCTGTCAGCGGGCTTGCACACACGCGCACACACACACACACACACACACACACACACACACACACACACACACACACACACACACACACACACACACACACACACACACACACACACACACACACACACACACACACATATGCGGTTACACATGTATGTGTGAAGACAGTCCAGATCATGTTTGTGGACACAGTCACGGACATGTTATCAAGGTATCACTGATATTCTCTTTTTCTCACACACACACACACACACGCACGCACGCACACACACACACACACACACACACACACACACACACACACACACACACACACACACACACACACACACACACACACACACACACACACACACACACACACACACACACACGCACACACACAGACACATCTGTGTGCATGGTTGAAGGCAGCATGTTATGATTTATTCTCAGACTTCAGTACGCTGTATTGATGACAGACACACATACACACACCTGTGCAAGATGCAGATCAAATCTGTGTACATAGTCATGCAGATAGTCTTAGCGATAACTAAAGTGCACAGCTGTATAAATGGACATAGCTACACTCCTACACAAGCACACACACACACACACACACACACACACACACACACACACACACACACACACACACACACACACACACACACACACACACACACACACACACACACGTAGGTACGCACACACTCTCATGCACATGCATGCACACATGTAAGTACACACACACACACTCACACAAACACATATGCATGCACCCAAGCCCGAATGCCCGCATACACACATATACACCCGGTCCCGCATACACACACACACACACACACACACAAACACACATACACACACACACACACATTCCCATTTTTTGAGCTTAGTGGTATTCCATTTCAGCCCACCATGAGTAAGACTGACACCTCCTGCTGTCAAAGCTGCAGAGATTACTGTGATGTGTAAACACCTCTTAAACACACACACACACACACACACACACACACACACACACACACACACACACACACACACACACACACACACACACACACACACACACACACACACACACACACACACACACACACACACACACACACACACACACACACACACATGCACGTACAGAGTGATCACAGTAATACATCATGAGGAGGATACATGTGGAGAGGTATGTTGACAGGTGTGTGTGTGTGAGTGTGTGCACACACCCGTATGTTTTTTTGGGTGTGTGCGCGCCCGTGTATGTGTGTGCGTGCATGTGTGTCAGTGTGTGTGAGTGTGTGTATCAGTGGGTCGGTGTGTGTGTGTGCGTGCGTGTGTGTGTGTGTGTGTGCGTGAGTGCGTGCGTGCGTGCGTGCGTGCGTGTGTGTGTGTGTGTGTGACCCTCTGGGGGCACACATATATAAATCCTCCTCTGTCACAACGCATCGTCACAAAACACTGGATCAAATTCTGGGAGGTGTGCTGTGGAATTTGACCTGTGCTCTGAAAGCTGACCTCAAGGCAGAGAGTGAAAGCCCTCCATACCTGCTGTCAAATTCAAATACAAGTTAAAACTTTCTTTATTGACACTATGTGATCTGGTTCTTGATTGTGATTGGCTGATAGCTGCTATAAATCGAGCGTAAATATTAGTGGTAGGCCGTTATCGGCGTTAACGTGCTGCGATAATGTGAGACTCTTATCGCGCGACAAAGAAAATATCGCACGTTAATCTATTATCAAAATATGGATTTGGGGTTTGGTGATGCGCGTCACCATACAGACGCTTTCAGACTGCGCTCCAGTCGTTTCTCCTCTCCACCTGTTGCTTCAGTAGACCTACTAAATATGAAGTGTTTGCATGCTGAAAACATTAATCCCTCTGCCGTGGTATGTGTTGTTTGAGTGCTTTTTCATAAGTGGTAGACTAAAGAGAAGTTATTGTTTGAGGTGAAGCATAGAGAGACATTATTGTGTGTGAGTAGGATAGGCTACCAGCCCGACATAGCCTACATTTATCACGCATTGCATGGAACACACAGCCTAAACAACTTCCAGAAATCTTGCCTGTGCCATAATTGCAAAACATTCCGTGTGATATGCATGTTGTAGATTGTCAAACTGAAACTGTCAATATCTACTCTCACTGAATGTTTGTGTTGCAATCGCGCACATTTGCGACTCTTGAGATATTCTCATGTCAAACGGTAATAATCCTCGCGGTTGTCGCGCTTGATTTTTTTTTTTTTTGCAAACTGAATTCATGTGGAGTTGTAACTCCTCTGGCGTTCTAACTCTGACAACAACTGTCAGGTTTAGGCCAAATCGCCGTGTGCCAGTGCTGTAGGTTCTAGAAAGCCAGTAGTCTGGCTCTGCTGAGGGCTACTGCGCGCAGAGCTCCTCCCTCTCTTAAAGGAGCCGCTGCTCTTTTTACCAGTCAGTGGCAGATTCTCTCTCTCTCTCTCTCTCTCTCTCTCTCTCTCTCTCTCTCTCTCTCTCTCTCTCTCTCTCTTTCTCTCACCCCCATTAGAAACGCTGAATTGTTGAGGTAATTTTGTTTAAATAGCCTAAATGTTTGATATTTATCTGTATTTTCCTCTCTACAACTTATAGTGCTGTTCATTTTGAAATTTCAGTATCCTATAACTCTAAATGCTTCCTAGCATATTGGACACACTTTACACATATTGCAGTGTTTTTTTTTCATCACCAAGTATCAACATGACAATTTTTTGAAGATGAGATGCATTTTGGAAAAACATGATGCCATCTGTCTTAAGAAACCCCAAGACCTTAAAAAAAAACAATAAAATATAAATTAAAAAAAAAGAAACCCCAAGGTTTTTTTCGGCATTATTTCGCTAGCGTGCCTATTCTGAATGAGCCATTTTGATATAGATTAATCTAGATTAATCTAGATTAATTTCATAATTACAGTGAGATTAATCTAGATTAAAAAAATTAATCTATGCCCACCCCTAGTAAATATACACCATTGCAAACGAAGATTCTAAGTGCGGCTAACTTAACCCCTTAAGACATGGCATTATAAATTAGCTGTTACCAGAATGGCAATGACCAAGTGGTAATGTACTACTAAAGGCCCCGGGCACTGTCGTAGTAGTGTAGTATTATAGTAGTTAACTTTCAATGTCTATTACAGCGTGCCACAGGAGGTACGGCGCGCATTAAGGGGCTACACGCTTGCGTCTAAGTTGATTACGATAATCTGGTGCAGTAGGGAGATGGCAGGAAGAGCACATCTTTGCACTATTTCTGGTTGAGGTGTCAATGTGATTGCAAAGACGCTTCATTCCTGTATGCATCTCGCCTCGCTGAATTTTTGTAGCAAAGTTTGTATGAAATCTGGTCGCCAAAGCTGTCTCCCCTCTGTGTAGTAAGCGAATGACCCAAAATCGAGAAATAAACTGTCAATAACCCAAACTCTGCAAACTCTGCCCATTGGCTACTCGCTTACTCGTGTCACTCAAAGTTAAAATGTTTTTATCTCGGAATCCGCCCACATCAAATCACTCGTACTCTCATCACCAGGCATCGCTTCGGTGGAAAATATAGACATTTTTAGCTGCAAAACGCACTGTACTATGGTCATACTATTGAATAGAAGTTCATTATTTAGTAAATATTCATGAAAATCTATTTTGGCATTAGACGGCACAGTTTCAATTAGCAGCATAGTTTCAATACCTACTCTGGCCACCTTTAAGTTAACTACGTATATTACCAGTCAGCAAGCAGGAGAAGAAGGGGGGCGAGGAGGGGAGAAGACGATAGGTAGAGAAGGAGGAATGTAAGATCCCTTGCATACTGAAAACTGATCCTAGGTCAGCCACTGACCCTCCACTCCTGCTGTCTTTATCCATGAAGTGAAAGGAGAGCATGACAGGGCAGAAAGATGTAAATTATCACGTAAATCTGACCTGCGATCTGAAAACTGACCTTGGGTCAGTGAGGTGAGGACTCTCCACTCCTGCTGTCTTGACCCCTAAGGGAGTCGACACAGAGGAGGGAAAGGGAAGGAGAAGAGGAGGGGGATATTACAGATCCATGTACCATCTCACTGGGCTATGACAACCGACCACGCACGCCTGGAACACTGTGTTGGCATCAGAGGCACAGCCCTTCAATGGTTCAGATCCTTCCTGACAGATAGAAGTTTTTCTGTCTGTCTGGGGGATTCAGTGTCCTCCTCTGCACCTCTCTCCTGTGGCGTGCTGCAAGGATCTATTCTTGCCCCCTTACTCTTCTCCCTATATATGCTTCCCCTTGGGTCTATTTTTAGGAAGTACAATGTATCTTTCCACTGCTACGCTGATGATACACAAATTTACATGCCTTTTAAAGGAAATGACCCCCAGTCTTTTAAACGCCTTCTTAACTGCTTTGAGGATATTAAAGCTTGGATGGCCCTTAACTTTTTAAATTTTAATGAAAGTAAGACTGAAGTTTTAGTGTTTCGGCCCAATACTTCCCCTGCCCCACCTATTGACCTAGGCCCTCTTAAACCTTATGTCAAAGACAAAGCAAAGAACCTTGGTGTGACCCTAGATCCATTTTTTAAAATGGAGAAACAAATTAACATGGTCGTAAAATCCAGTTTTTATCAACTAAGGTTTTTATCCAAGGCTAAACCTTTTTTATCTTTTAAAAAAATTGAAAATGTTATCCATGCCTTTGTCACGTCCCGTCTAGACTACTGCAACGCCCTATACGCCGGCATAAGCTCCGCCTCCCTTACCCGGCTACAACTTGTGCAAAATGCAGCAGCACGTCTTCTGACCAAGACACGGAGGCGTGAACATATCACACCTGTACTCGCTGCCCTCCACTGGCTCCCCGTACGACACAGGATACATTTTAAGATTCTTTTATTTGTTTTTAAAGCCCTACACGGTCTGGCACCCCCCTACCTAGCTGATCTTTTAACTTTACAGAGCCACTCCAGGGCCAACAGGTCAGCCGACAAAATGTGTCTTGTGGTGCCCCGTTCCAGACTTAAAAGTAGAGGGGACCGGGCCTTTGCAGTTGTTGGCCCAAAACTGTGGAACGAGCTCCCCATTCACATCCGCCTAGCTCCCTCCTTAGCTGTTTTTAAAACGTATCTTAAGACCCATTTTTATGCCCAAGTTTTTACTTCCCCTTGATATATTCTTGTCTTTTAAATCTCATTTGGGCCCTATTTTTTTAAACCCTCTTATTTATTGACACACTTGTGTGATGCTCATTCATTTATAGGCCTATAGGCCTATCTGTTCTTACTGATACTGACTTCAGAATTTTTATTTTTATTTTTCTCATATCGTATCCACTAATGCCTGTTTTTTTATGTGTTTTATGGTTGTCTCCACGTCTTTTGTCAATTGTTGCTTTATGTTGTTTCAAGTCTTTTTACTTAGGCCCTTCTGTTAGCACTTTGGTCAGCTGCTTGTGTTGTTTTAAAAGTGCATTACAAATAAACTTTGACTTGACTTGACTTGACTTGACCACAGATCAATGAAGAAGCACTACTACTTACTCCCCTGAAGCACATTAAATGGGAGAAGAGGATGAGGAGGAGGAGGAGGAGGAGGAGGAGGAGGAGGAGGAGGAGGAGGAGGAGGAGTGTGAGGTGACCCAACACTCCTGCTGTCTCCTCTTAGTGAGTTGACACAGAGAGGGAGAAGAGGAGGAGAGAAGTAAAAGATCTCTAGGCCGGAATTTGGCCTCAGTACAGCAAGAATGTTACTCTTCTTAAAGTGCTGGACGTGTAGTTAGCCCAGCGAGAAAAAGGAGCAGGGAGAAGATGAAGAAGAGGAAGTGGAGGATGAGGGGGAAGGGGGAAGAGGAAGAGGAGGGGGAGAAAAAAAGAGGAGGAGGAGGAAGAGGAAGAGGATGAGATGTGCTAGTTCCTTCGCACTCGATTGTGAAGAGATAAACACTGCGGTGAACTTGGCTACTGATCTGGACCACTGGGTATAGCAGGGGAAAGATGGAGGCAGAGAAGAGAGAGAAGAGGAGAGGGGTAGAGAGAGAGAGAAGTGGAGCGAGAGAGAGAGGAGAGTCACTGAAAGGGAGAAAATAGAGAGAAGGAGAGAGACACTGAAAGTGAGAAAGAAGAGAGGGAATGAGGGTCTGATATAGGGAAGTGGACGGGAGGAGAGAGAGAGAAGGGTATGGAAGGAGAGAGAGAGAGAAATAGGGGAGAGAAAGAGAGGGCGGGGGAGAGATAGAGAGATGAAGAGAGAGGGAAGGGAGAGGGAAGTCACGGGACGCGGTGTCTGTTTCCATCCTCATCAACAATCTTCTTCACACCATCCCCTCATACCAGTCACGCTCCCCTGCTCAACACCTATTCTGTGTGTGTGTGTGTGTGTGTGTGCGTGTGTGCGTGCGTGTGTATGTGTGTGCGCGTGTGAATGTGGGTGGGGGGAACTGTGTGTGTGTGTGTGTGGGGGGGGCGGGGTTCTGGCTGGCTGGTTCTGTCTGTCTGGCAAGCCAACTTTGTGTGTGTGTGTGTGTGTGTGTGTGTGTGTGTGTGTGTGTGTGTGTGTGTGTGTGTGTGTGTGTGTGTGTGTGTGTGTGTGTGTGTGTGTGTGTGTGTGTGTGTGTGTGTGTGTGTGTGTGTGTGTGTGTGTGTGTGAGGCAGAGAGGGAGAGGGAGAGAGAGAGGGGGGGGAGATTGATAGAGGGAGGAGAGAGAGAGAGAGAGAGAGAGAGAGAGAGAGAGAGAGAGAGAGAGAGAGAGAGAGAAAGAGATAGGGGGTATAAGCATGTGTGCAGGTATGTGCAGCAGGCACATGTGAGGACACCAGCAGCAGCAGCAGCAGCAGCAGCGAGACCAGTGATGGGCACATGACTACCGTACCCTGCCATGAGCAAAAGTGCGTGTGGTGTGTGTGTGTGTGTGTATGTGTGTGTGTGTGTGTGTGTGTGTGTGTGTGTGTGTGTGTGTGTGTGTGTGTGTGTGTGTGTGTGTGTGTGTGTGTGTGTGTGTGTGTGTGTGTGTGTGTGTACGTGTGTACGTGTGTACGTGCTGTGTACGTGTGCGTGTGAGGGGGGTATTACAGGGTCTGGGTACTGTCTGCCATCTGAGGAATGTTATTATGTGCTACTACATGTGAGTCAGGCAGACAGGGCAGGCAGGCAGACAGACCAGGAAGGCAGGCAGGCAGGCAGACAGACCAGGAAGGCAGGCAGGCAGGCAGGCAGACAGGCAGGCAGGCAGGCAGACCAGGCAGGCAAGCAGACTGGCAGATCAGACAGACAGGCAGGCAGGCAGGCAGGCAGGCAGGCAGGCAGTCTGGTGTGACAGACAGACAGGCAGGGAGACAGGCTAAAGGGCCAGGCCCGTGACTAAGCAGGCATGCAGGGGGGGGGGGGGTGCTGCTCTCTATAAGGTTCCTCCATAACAGTATGGCTGGAATTGCTTATGCTGCCGCCACTGTAAATAATCAAAGAACACCTCACTCCCTCACTCAGTCATATACCCTAAGGCTCGCTCATAATCAGACCGATTTGCACACATGAGCCTCCATGGCATGGCTTGAGATTCTGACTGGCTGTGTTTTTTGTGTGCTGTTTGTGTGTTGTTTGTGTGTTGCACTTAGGACTTTAGTGCGTTGTATCGAGGGAAAGTTTGGACTTTCAGTGCACTAAAATATAAGGCTTGCTCATAATCGGACCAATTTGCACACATGAGCCTCCATGGCATGGCTTGAGATTCTGCCTGGCTGTGTTGTTTGAGAATATACTGCAGTGATCCTGCACTAAAGCGCAGTTCACCTTCTACAGGTGTTGTTAAATCATTTTTGCAGGACTGCAGGACTGCTGAAGTGTGAACTTCGACCTTTCCGTGGACAATGGTCTGGCGTGTGTCCCTGGAAACAGTTTATTAGCACAGAAACAATAGCCATAGAAATACTGTTTTGGCATTCTTACCGCAACACCCTCCGTGTGCCTGTTGTGCAAACGTCACTTTGTGTTCAAATACGCACGCACGCACGCATGCACGCGACACGCACACACACGCACACTGACACGAACACTTGCAAACAAACACACATGCACACACACACGCACACGGACACACACACACTATGCAGGTTTGCAAGTGCAACTGGCCTAAGCCTTCTCCTCCACTCTCTCTGCGCCTCTCCTCTGTCTCGCTCTCTGTCTCTCTATCTCTCCGCCTCCCTCGCACTCTGTCTCTGTCTGTGGCTGTCTGACTAAAAATGGTGATTTCTCAGTCCACCGCCTTATACGGATGACGTCTTAGGTGCTTCCTCTCATTCTCTCTCTCTCTCCCTCTCCCTCTCCCCCTCTCTGTCTCTCTCTCTCTCTCTCTCTCTCTCTCTCTCTCTCTCTCTCTCTCTCCCTCTCTCTATCTCCCCCACCCTCTCTCTCTCTCTCTCTCTCTCTCATTCTTCTCTTGTTCTGCCAAGTCATTCTCTGCCCCTGCTGTTTAGTCTCTCCTCCCAGGGGAATTCCAATCAGCTGGTCTGCTCCAGGTCTCTGCAGCCCCCTCTGCTATTATTATCATTAGTATTATTATTTCCATTATCTGCCTCCATCACTAACTGGGATCTCCATGGCTACCCACCTACTGTATACATACCCCTCACACAGACACACACACACACAGACATGCACACACACACACAAGCACGCACGCACGCACGCACGCACGCACGCACGCACGCACGCACGCACGCACGCACGCACGCACCCACGCACGCACGCACGCACGCACGCACGCACGCACACACACACACACACACACACACACACACACACACACACACACACACACACACACACACAGGCATACCGAGCTCAGAGAGGCACATTTCATGACATAATGGTGTTGCTCTGAAATAGCCGCTTTTACGGGTCAAGTCATTGACGTAAACATTTTGTGTCCCATTAATACCGACCCTCCAAATTACCCCAAATTCTAATCCTCCCAAAATAAAAAACAATGTGCTCTGTATCATGTACGTGTATGTACCATATACTCTATATTATAGAGAGACGACATGCAGTCATGAAGAAAACTGGATAATTTTCGGGCATTTTATCACCGTCTACAGTGGCAAAAAAATACCTTTTTTCGTGTGATAACAGCCATCATTAATCGATCTTTTTCTCTTCCTCTCTCTCTCTCTCTTTCTTTCTCTCTCTCTCTCTCTCTCTCTCTCTCTCTCTCTCTCTCTCTCTCTCTCTCTCTCTCTCTCTCTCTCTGCAGTACGTGTGGCCGGGATGGTCGATGGGACTGTGAGCAGAATGCCTGTCTGATGGAGGATGACATGATCCAGGCAGTCAACAGAGGAAACTACGGGTCAGTTGCTCTTTTTACTCTCTCTCTCTCTCTCTCTCTCTCTCTCTCTCTCTCTCTCTCTCTCTCTCTCTCTCTCTCTCTCTCTCTCTCTCTCTTTCATCACGGGACTGGAGGCCTGTGGAGGTGCTGCCGGATGTGCCGGATGTGAGAGAGACCATTTAAAGAGGCAGACTGCAGTGCTTTTTATCCTTTTTTTCTCTATCTGTCTTTTCTCCTTTTCCCCAATCTTTCTTTTCCCCCATCTGTTTTTTCTTTGTTTCTTTCACCTTCCGCTTCCTTCTCTCTCCTTGTCTCTCTTATGCGCCAGCTCTGTGTATCTCTCTCAGGGCTGAACTGGGCCTGGGCATTTTTGGCAGAGACCAGCCACAGCAATTGTGTCAGTCAGCAGACCTCACTGAGGTCTTTAGTGCATTGTACAGAGGGAAAGGTTTGACTTTCAGATCACTAAAACATAGTGCTAGAGGTGCAGAAGTGCACCATTTGAGACACAGAAACAATCTCTCTC
>NC_085876.1:28284578-28292078 GCF_034702125.1 Engraulis encrasicolus | reverse complement strand
TTGCATCTTGCATTGGGTGGAGGAGCAGGTTGCCATCTTTGACTACTCTTGTTGTAGCTTGAATTCGACTAAGGTGACCTGGATCATGGGCAATTTTCATTGAAAGACAACTCGTTTGTTTGTGTATTTATTTATTTGTTTGTTTGTTTGTTTTCCCTGCAGATGAACATGGATGACAGCAAGCAATTGCCGCGCTATTTCAACGCTGCGGAGAACTGGCCAGGGAAGATCCACGAGCCGCTGGACCAGGGGAACTGTGCCGCGTCCTGGGCCTTCTCCACAGCAGGTGAGGAGGAGGAGGAGGAGGAGGTGGAGGAGGGTGGAGGAGGAGGAGGTGGAGGTGGAGGAGGAGGAGAGGAGGAGCAGGATGTGGTGGTGGAGGAGGAGGAGGGGGAGGAGGAGAGGGAGGAGGAGGAGCAGGGGGGGGGGGGGCATTTTTGCCAGCCTGATACAGCAACCCCCAGGCCTGAGCTGCTGTAATATGACATAGCCCTATATAAGGCATTTCTCGGGGAGCCGATGCGATTGCGAGATGAGATTTTTTTGTATTTTCTTAAAGCATGGCATACACTAGACATGGACAAAACTCAGGCCGGGGAGCACATGCGGCCCGCTGAACTATTTCATCTGGCTCAAAAATCCTTTGAGAAAGACAACTTTAAAATTTAAAACACACTTTTCACCAACATTCCTAAAATGACTAACCAAGGGGTCTTGTGGGTCTTGTGGGTTTGAGATTAACTCAAGTCCATACAGTAGCCTATTCATTCATTGCAGAAATGAAATATCCAACCAGTTACAGCATGTCATTGTCAACATGCATTATTTCTTACAATAGACACAGGCAAACTGTCTGTGACATCTGGTCCTTCGGGCCAACAGTTCAAACCGAATGTGGCCCTTCAACCAAAATAATTGCCCACCCCTGGCATACACAATTAAGACGGGACAGTGGAAAATGTTTTTTTTGTGTGTCCCAATCCCGCCTTGGCAAACCCTCCACGTTATTTCACACAGAGGATACAGAGGGCAGGAAGCCTTCAGTAAACTCTCTTTTCCCTGAGGTGTAGAGTTAGCCATCATCTAAAAGGATCAATTGTCTTTTCTCCGCTTGAAACGTCTCTTCCTGGAGATGCAAACAATTGCCTATCAGCTAGCCTACGCACTACAATTTAAAGATAGCACACAATGTTGACGTCATTGCTCACAAGCTCGTCATTGCCGGATAATTCATCTGCCAAACTTCTGCTATGTACTGTATGTAAGAATGGCCAACCCATCAGTACGAAAAGAAGCGCAGGTGGTTGAGCAGGATTCCATGTTCTTGGCCATGCAATTGTTTCTTTTCCTATGTTATGGCCATCCTTGGCCCTTTGTTGAACTCTGTTCTTGGTGAATTGGTTTCCTCGATGTCATCACTGTAGCCTTCAAAAGCTTTGCACAAACAACAAACGCTTAGACGGGAGCAATTTCTTTCCATGATAAAGTTTGAAGCTAAACAATAGTATAATTGGTGCGTCCATTGTACTGCAACAGTAGACGACTTTAATTGAGTTCCACCAACCAAACTAAAGTTAAATTCCTTGTCCCTAATTGTCTTCCTGTCCACCTCTTCTGTGCCTTTCCTGCAATCATCGTCGTCTTTACTCTTCCTATTTCCTCATCCTACACAGCTGTGGCGTCCGACCGCATCGCCATCCAGTCCATGGGTCACATGACTCCTCAGCTGTCGCCACAGAACCTCATTTCCTGTGACACGCGGAACCAGGGTGGCTGTGCCGGGGGCCGCATCGACGGGGCCTGGTGGTACCTGCGCCGCAGAGGGTGGGAGTTTTTGTTTCACTGTCTTACTGTAAATTAAATGTCCTTTTTCCAAACATTTACATTCACAATTTCTTGAATCTTCCCCCAATTCAACCAAAAAATGACCTACAGTTATATAGCCTATAGTTACACACAATGGAGCCATATGCTTTATCATGAAGATATAAATATAGATAAATACGTACATACGTATATACGATCTACTGTATATGACCACTTTAATCAGTCAGTCAGTTTTTAAATGTGCTTTACAAATCTCACTTACTTACTTAGTAGTTGTCCTGTGTGTGTCTTCTTCCGCCAGGGTTGTGACGGAGGAGTGCTACCCCTACGCCCCTCCCCAGGAAGCCCAGTTGGAGAGGGCCAACTGCATGATGCACAGCCGCTCAGTAGGGCGGGGCAAGAGGCAGGCCACCGCCCCCTGCCCCAACTCACACGCCTACAACAACGACATATACCAGTCCACGCCACCATACAGGCTGTCCACCAACGTAAGTATACATGGGTTCTAAATTTTTGTTTTCTCCTGGCTGCGCGACACTGGCTGCGCACAACTCAACCTCTGATTGTTGGAAACCGGTGTCGGTCAATAAATTTGCTCACGTGGCTGGCTGGCAGTGTCTTGCCCCTCCTCACAACATCGTGTTTATAAACACAGTGAACCCATGATTAGCAGGATCTTTGTTTACACATTTCTGCACATTGTGCAAATTGTGTGGCAAGAAAAGAGATAACATTCCCCATTCAGTTAGTGGGCGAAATCTTTGGAACGTGAAAAGTGTAAAGAAAGACGTCACATAAGGAATGCAATATTGGCAATATTGGTCTAGAACTGTCACTGGCTACTGTATAGAACATAAAATTATATAATTTTATTTTATATTTAGATTCATTTATTTCCATTAGGCCCTACTAATTAATACAGAGGCCAGAACCGGGACCAGTAGCTATTCTCTAAGGCAGTGTTTCCCAACCTTTTTTGTCTTGTGTACCCCCTAAGCATTTTCGGTGTGCCAGGAGTACCCCCCAGTCAAGTTCTATGTCGCTTTCTCCATCTCAATGAAACTAAGTTCCAACATTACATATTTCCAAGTACCCCCTGCAGTGTGCTCGCGTACCCCTAGTGGTACACGTACCCCTGGTTGGGAAACACTGCTCTAAGCGCCATGACTCCTCTTGCCCCGTCTCTAGACCCAGACAAGACTAGAGCGAAGCAATGGGATGGCCTGCTCGAACTTGGCTTGTTGCCAATGGGAAATTTTATTGCAACCAAGTAAGTTGCTAACTTGGTTAGCAACGATGCTGTTGAGAAAGGCACCCCGGGCTGGTTGCCGTAACACTCACAGTGGTCTCTCCATCACAGTATGACTAAATACTTTTAGAACAATTTCCTTGGTTTGACCTTCAAAAAAATGCTGCACCTGCTGTACTCAGCTTGTGTAGACTTTTTTACTGTCAGGAAGTGTGGTGTGGATATGTGAGGGGGTTCAGGTTGAGTAAGTTTAACACGATTTCCCCTCGAAAAATCCAACAAATGAGCTTAAAAGAGTTGAGCAGCTCCAGCTGCAGACAGGTCATCCCTCGCCTGCACAAAAGGACTCGTTTAAGGACGGAGTTCGTTCTTTGCTTCAAAACTCCAAATTGGGATATTCCGCCTTTGAAATCTCGTGACTGCTTAAGCTTGCCGGTCCAGACAGTTCTCTCAAACACTCACATACATAAAAAAGGCCCTTTAAGTCTCATGGTTATATAATGAGGGGCTTACTCACATTCTTACCACACCTCTTTGGTGGTAGTTAGTTTCATGGGCATGTAGGCTACAGTAATCTGCTGCACGAGCGCCCATGTTTGTCCTGAAGAGAAAATTAGGAAACACTGGAGACCCTTTGACTGTACAGTACAATAACAACAGGTTGTTTAAAGGGAGAACACGACAAGTTGATTTCCCTGCTTTTTAAGTGTGTACATCCTAGCCAAGAAATTTAAACGCACTCTGGCGGCCAACAGGTTTGCCAGCGGCAGCGCTATGTATAGCCTATCCCGCACCGGATTTAAAATAAACACAAGACACTAGCTGAGCAATGCTTCCAGAATGTTCCGGAATTCCGAGTTCCGGAATGTTCCAGATTGAGTCCTTAGAATGAATAGTGCCTCCCTCCACCCATTTCCCAGGAGCGGTATCCTACTGGACAAGCTAGCCAGCTCCATGTGGCGTGAGGGAGATGTAGACACGCCCATCACTCATTGGGGATGAGTCTTGTATTGGGGATGTTGCCCACATAACTGGCAGAGGTTAAAGCTCTGACAGAATCCCACCACAAATAAATCAGTGATGGGGAAGCCCAAACAAACACACACATACGCACGCACACACACAGACACAGAAGGACACACACGCACACACAAACACACACACACACACACACACACACACACACACACACACACACACACACACACACACACACACACACACACACACACACACACACACACACACACACACACACACACAAAAGGAGACACACACACTCAGACACAAAAGGACACAGACGGACACACAGACACAGAAGGACACACACACAGAGACATACACACAGACAGCGAAGGACACAGACAGTGAAGGACACAAACAGAGAGAGACACACACAGACACAGAAGGACACACAGACACACACACACACACGCACGCACGAACGCATGCACACATACACACACAGACACAGAAGGACACACAGACGGACACACACACACACACAGACACAGAAGGACACACAGACACAGAAGGACACACACACACACACACACAGACACAGAAGGACAAACACACACGCACACACACACACACACACACACACACACACACACACACACACACACACACACACACACACACACACACACACACACACACACACACACACACACACACACACACACACACACACACACACACACACACACACACACCTCCCTAGCTGACTCTTTGTCTGGATGACTACCAAGCCTGCTGAGAAAACGAAAGGGCACATAAGATTTGCATGATAAACCGAAGACGCTGAATGACAACAACTTTAATTTAGGTGCCCTTTGGGCTTCTCCAGAAAGTTCCATGTGAATAAAGTGCTTCTGGAACGACAAGGTCTATAATAATAGAAGCAGGGCAGTAAATCAGTTCTGAACCTCAGCACCTCAACAACAACAGTGTAATCAGCGGAGGCAGCAATCATACGCTATTAGCCACCAGCCAATGAAAGAGCACTGTGGTTATGTGTTATAATCAGGGCCTCTGACAGCTTCGGCCAGGCCCACGGCAAAGTCATCTGAACGTTTCCCCCATTCAATGAATACAATGTAATGGGCACCCAATTCTAGACACCCCCCCCCCATCCTGGGCCTGGGACAACTAACCTCTTTGGTCCTCGCTGTCAGCTTCCCTGGCCATAATCATTATTTTGGTAACCTGACACAGGCAGGGTTTTTTTTTTTCGAATTTGGAATATTTTGCTCCTTACTGATTACTTCATATATGGCATCATATTTTTTTTCCTCCATCTGATTACTTCTGTTTTTGTGTCTCCTTTTCCCACAGGAGAAAGAAATCATGAAGGAGATCATGGATAATGGCCCAGTACAAGGTAAGTCAAGTGTGTGTGTGTGTGTGTGTGTGTGTGTGTGTGTGTGTGTGTGTGTGTGTGTGTGTGTGTGTGTGTGTGTGTGTGTGTGTGTGTGTGTGTGTGTGTGTGTGTGTGTGTGTGTGTGTGTGTGTGTGTGTGAAGGTGTGTGTGTGTGTGTAAGAGAGTGAGGGCGTTGTACACACCTGCATCCTGTGTTTGTTGTGTGAGGCAAGCAAATAGTTCCAAACTATTATTCAAGCTGCACCAAATCATTAAGGCTACACTTGCACTAGTGTCACTTCCCCATTATTTACATTTAATTTAGTTTTAATTTTATCTGAAGCCTAAGTAAGTAGGCAAATCGTAATATAAATACAAGTGTGAACATTTTGACAGAAATAAAATTATTGGCTCTGATTAAAACTCTAATCAGATTGAAAAGGTTGAGGGTCCCCTTCAGCAAGCATGTACTATATGCAGTAGGGCTGCTCGATTTTGGGAAAAAACAATATCACGATTACTTCAGTCAACATTGATATCACGATTTTTCAAAAAATATTATTTTTAAAAACGTGCCAACACAATCTTCCCTCCATTCAGTAGCGTGAGTGGAGAGCCATGAAACACACAGTGGTGCTCTGCATGAGTGTTGGTTAGCAAGTCTTCTCTAGACAAATGAGAAAAAAATAGTCTCAACTCGATTTCATGAAGTTTGACAACAAAATTGCAATTGCAATGTGAATTCATTCGATATATTGCACAGCTGTTTACGGCGAAGTTCTCTTTTCTGTTCATGTCAAATCAGGCAATTCTATACCTGCCAGGGACTATATGGTGCATCAGTGGGTATAACATTGCATTTGCAATCGTCTTGAAAATGTTTCTTTCAAATTAGACGACCAGCTCTATGACCTCAGACCTATAGTATACCAAACAGTTAGGCTACTCTGTCATCTTCTCTCCGTTACACAGTTGGGGAGAAAGGTCAGAGAGCCAGAGCCAAAAGCCATCAGTCAGAACAAAGTTTCAGCTTTCAGTTACAAATCTGAGGTGAACAATGTCAAAGCTCCAAGGCATTCTCATCTAACAACTAGAAGACGACATAGCAGGACATCGTCTCGATGAACTTGTGACTTGCTCCTTTCCCCCTGTCGACCCTTGGGCTGTCGCCGCGGGTGATGAGCTGACCCCTGACCCCAATCATCCCTGCCTGGCCCTGGCCGCGACATGGAACGTACTGCATTCCATCCTGCAGATGATTCATGGGAAGTCAGGAAATTTCTCCAGACCGTTAGCGTACACCTTCTGCCCTGACCTCTGCTCCGTACATGCCACATGAGAGAGAGAGAGAGAGAGAGAGAGAGAGAGAGAGAGAGAGAGAGAGAGAGAGAGAGAGAGAGAGAGAGAGAGAGAGAGAGAGAGAGAGAGAGAGAGCAGACAGAATCACCTTTTTGGGAGAGTGAAGAGTTATGAAGTGAGAAACCACAATAAAAAAGATTGACTTGAAAAGAGCAAATTGCTGATGTCGACACCGATTTACAATTTGCGGATGATTCAAGCTGTTATAAGAGGAGAAAGGAGATCAAAGAGATATTTTCATCTTCAGTCACATTCAGTATGGATGAGGAACTTAAGTGAACCGATTCCAGTCTTTATATGCAATTCAAAAGTCAGAAGTTCTTATAATCCTATTACCCTGCGCCTAAAAATACACATATGCGTGTGTGCCGTTTGTGCGTGCTACAGCAGTCGAACAATACGGCAATACATCTGCGTTGATATCTTCAATGACTCTTGGATGACAAACCTTATTTGTCTTTATGTTCCACTCAAAAGTCAATAGTTCAGTCAGTGTGTGTGTGTGTGTGTGTGTGTGCGTGCGTGATACAATATAGCATTCGAACAATATGGCAATATATCTGCCATAATCTTCTCAACGATGTATACACTATATATACACACTTATAATGTGTTTTGTTAGGGAAGTGATCTTGGCACTCTCAACCGGACTTGGCTTGGGGAGAGAGGGGGTACAGGTAGTTCTGTCCAATACCATGTC
>NC_085876.1:28257078-28272078 GCF_034702125.1 Engraulis encrasicolus | reverse complement strand
TTTGTAATGGCTAAATTGTAGCTCAGGTCGACGGCTGGGTCATATCAACAGGACACTGTGGGCATTTCTCAAAACATAGTGTGCACACTTCAAAGTGTATTCAGCCTAATTAGTCACGCCCAGTGATAGGATACTCTTTATTAGTCAGACCCAGTGATTAGGCACTCTTTGGTGAACTCTACTCTTTGGTGAACTCTGCTGAGTATCCAATCACTGGACGTGACTACAGTAATTAGGCTGATACACTTGGAAGTGCGCGCACTAGGTTTTGAGAAATGCCCTGTCTGTGGGATCCAAATGGAGCGTCTGTATGTATTATAGTCTTAATCTGTATTATTATCATCCTGTAAAGTGTATGAGAGTCAAGTATTATTAACGCTACAGGACTATTTGCTGTTGATGTTGATTTTCACAGTTTTTCTCTGCTGTATTTTCTACTTTTTTGTGGTTTTAAAACTATGTGAAAAAAACTGATGTTTTGCTATGGTGCATTATTCTTTTCTTCCTTTTTGTTGTTTAGATATTATTAGCATGGTGTCCATCTTTCTCTGCGTGTAATCCGAATATCACACGACCCCAATGTCACCTGTCCCCCATCACAACATCACTCCTCTAATTTCCATTCACTGTGGTGACAGAAGAATAGAATGCAAATTTACAGGGCAGAGCAAAAGCAAACACTTTTTGCTCAGGACTGCTGACAGCTTTTGGTCGGCCCCTGGACAAAATCGTCTGAAAGGGCCCCCTCCTCAATACATAATAATACAATGTTATGAGAACCTAATTCTGGGCTACCTCTCTCGCTGGTCCTGGGGAAAAAGGACCCCTTTGTCCCTCCCCAGCCTCCGTCAGCATCCCTGCCTTTGCTTTCACTCTGCCAGTGCTCATCAATAAGCAGGTGGTAAACAGAGGTTGTTCCAGTGTTTGTTGACCTAGCGTAGCAGAGAGGGCAGTTATTGGTTCACCAGTCACTGAAGCCATTAAGGCTGGTCTTGCACAATGAATGAGCACGTGCAGAAGACAGAGGTGTTGACCCTGCTGTGCTAGCAGACCTGTCACAACCAGGCAAGTAAATAAGGCAATTGCCTTGGGGCTCCGGCTAAAAGGGGGGCCCCCTGAGTGATAATGACTGGTATGTTGTTCAGATGACAGCAATGGCAACTTTGTGAGTACGGAGCACATCCCTGAATTCAGTGACTGAGAAGTGCAATGAGACTGTCTATCAAGGGCTCCTATCTAACAGTTTGAAGAGGAAAAAGGGGGCCCCAAGTCCCTCTTTGCCTAGGGCCCCTAAACACCTTGAAACGGCCCTGTGTGTCAGTAGTGGTGTTTTTCCTGCTGACCCTGAGTGGCCTGGCAGTTCTGTCTCATTGACCAAGTCACATGTACATGCACATGCATGCACCCATCCAACCTTTACACAACACACACACACACACACACACACACACACACACACACACACACACACACACACAGACACAGACACAGACACAGACACAGACACAGACAGACAGACAGACAGACAGACAGACACACAGACACACAGAGAGGGAGACACAGAGACAGACACACAGACAGACACACACGCACACGCACACACGCACACAGATGCATGGGCACATATTCACATCTCTGGTTAAGTGATAAACATTAACCCCCACCCCTTTCCTCCGGAGAGAGGGAGGAAAAATAACCGCGCACACACACACACACACACACACACACACACACACACACACACACACACACACACACACACACACACACACACACACACACACACACACACACACACACACACAATGAGGAACATGCTGATCATCACATATACCACACCTGGGTCATGCCGTGGATGTTTCTATGGTGCCACAATGCATGCAGAGTCCCAACACTGACCTGGCCTTTTGGCCCTCATAGCTTCACTCCTACTCCGCTGGGCTGTTTGTGTGTTGCCTTTATGGAGAACCTCAATACTGGGGGTTAAAGGTCATTGGGTGTGTAATGTGTTCACACCTCTGAACAATGGTGCACATTCCAACCCAATCCAGGTGGAATCCATGTAAAAAAAAATGGAATTAGGAATGCTACTGAGGGCCGTTGCCGGAAAAGTGCAAGGAGGAGAGAAATAAATGTGGATTGCGGAAGTCTGCAGAATTCCTACTGTGGGGCCATAAAAGGGGTTTTAGAGGCATCACCTGACGGGCCCCGGCAGGATACACAAACCTCTGACAGCCATTTCCATTCACTCGCATAGTAAAATAAAAATTGTGTATTTTCTCAGCTTCACAGTTCCTCTATAAAACTGCTACTGTACTCCTTCTAGTGAGGGGCAACATAACAGACAAAGTAGTAAAAACATTTTTTTTTTTCATGACAAAACATCCACAATGTCCCTTCATATAGTACCTTACAGTGCTGTCGTCAGCACCATGTAACCAAAGCCTTCCTATAGAATGCTTGTTCTGTGACTGAAGTCACATTCCGCGGATGCCGTTTCTGACCTTTGCGTAATCAAAGCGGTGCGATAGGGCAGAGCCCTCGTCTGGATTTTTTTTTTTTTTACTTTGATGCAATGCACTGCAATACTGTAGATGTGTTCAAAAACACAACAACCTGTTACAGTTTATTTTGTGACCATAACTATTTCCACTGTAGTCTTGGTCTAATTGGCGGGAAAGGGCACGGTGATGTCATCCATGGAAATCATTCCACTTTTTATTTGGAGTGGCAGCCATCTTCCTCATCATCAAAGTATTTTAATTCAAAAAATACAATGGCTTTGGCACCCCTTTTTCACTTTATTTTCACTCGTATTTATTTATGTACCAGGATTGCCATAATAAGCTGCCGTATGTTAGCTACCAAACCATGCATCGCACGCGGGGATAGCAAGTCTTACTGGTGCACACACTCACAACATGATGTCAAACCCCTGACCCTCCCCAGCACACACTCCAATACCCTGACGTGTTTTGTTTTCGACGCTAGATCCCACCACAATTTTTCCCATCTGACCATCCAAGAGCTCGTTCCCTTGTAGGGATAAATCAGGCTATTCATACAGTACACACACAAGCTCCGACGGCGGACTGGCTTGAAAGCGAGAGACTGGACCCAAATCATGCAGAGGGAAATCGCTGGCATCTGGCCCGTACCTTTTTAATCCACAACAAGGGCCCTGTCCAGTCCACCCACTATAGGAGCCCCCGTTGGGCCGAGTCCAATAGAACAGAGGGGGTCCGGCTTTCAGATAAAAAGAAGAATCTGACTGTATACTAATCTCTGGCTCCTCGGATTGAACTCAATTATTTTCTTTAACTTTCACTCAAAAACTCCACATGTATCCCGTTGTGAATGTCATATACTGTTGTGATAATCCATGTTTTATTTAAAGACTTGTAAAAAGATGTAAACTTTCGCTTTTTTTGTGTGTGTGTGTGCAACATACATCATCTCTCTTTTTTTTTAGTCCTGTTATGGTGTGTGCTCCAAGAATAAAGTAAAAAAAAAAACCCTGTAGTGTTCACAAACAATAAAAATCCTCAAAATACAACCTCCAGCAACAACAGTGGTGTCTCATTCTAAATCCTTGTGGGACCAGGGAACGTGGCATAGTGGGGAAAACTCATCTGTATTGTTGTACGCTAAGTACCTCCTCAGACCATAACAAAGTATTTAATTAACTGTCTGTAGTATTGAATGACCTCGGCTCTAGTCTACACTAAGCTACAGGCAACACAGCATGTGGCACCAGTAAGCACTCGGGCTGGAGAAATTGTGGAGCCTGATCTGTTGTCTGACCAAACTCACATAATAGGGTTACAGTGCATTGCGTGCAAAATTGTTGGGCAAGTATGTTGACCAGGTCGATCAGGTCCTTAAGTCCATAGCTGAGGCAATCAGCAAGGGAATTAAGGACAGCAAGCTACACCCAAGCTAATGCCAAGGCCATCCAGTTTGTGAAGGCAGGACAGAAGCCAGAGAGAACACCAAAGGGGTCCTCGGCTACAGCCCGAGACTGGGTGATGGCAGTTGACCTGGAGAGGTAGCCGAAAATACCACCACACATAACCCAGTCCAGATTGAGACCAGACATCATCCTGGTCTCTGAGGCTACAAAGCAACTGGTCATGCTTGAGCTGACAGTTCCATGGGAGGATAGGTTGGAGGAGGCGCAGGAGAGGAAAAGGGAGAAGTACCAGGAGCTGGTGGAGGACTGTCGCAGAAATGGCTGGAGAACTAGATGTATGCCAGTGGAGGTGTGGAGCCGGGGATTTGCCAGCCACTCCCTGAGCAAGGCCTACGGAACACTAGGCATAACAGGGGCCAATCGGAAGAGAGCCATCAACAACAACACAGAGGCAGCAGAGAAAGCGTCCAGATGGCTCTGGCTGAGGAGAGGAGAGAGGTGGGGGGAGTACAGTAGAATGCCACTCGGACACAGGGCGGGGTCTGATCAGTCCTGGTCAGGTCACCTGGTCGAGGGTGTCTGTTGTGAGAGACGAAACACCCTGTGACTCCAGGAAACACTGATGATGTGTCCCAGTCAGTGCATCAGGGAGATGTTTACAAAACAGTGCACTGCGTGCAAAATTGTTGGGCAAGTATTTTTCGCTTTGCCCTGAAGAAGACCTAGATGGTCGAAACATGTTGGCATTTTAATTTCAATTATGAGTAGCCACAGATAATAAAGGCTTTTTAATATACCTCCTTCTTCGGACTGATTTACCTCTGAGTGCCTGGGACCTTCTGCTTTCCTAATGTTGGGCAAGTAGGTTGACCAAATTGTAAATTGTATGCAATTTTCCAACGCCAACTTGTATGAACATGAAAACCTATTGAATTTAAGCATTCAAGGTAATGCAAATGTGTGTAACCCACCACCCTAGGTACTGTATATCCACATAATACATTTTGCATTGTCAACACTGAACTGCTGTGTGAACCAGTGCTTCTTAACCTGGTGTGCAGACACCCCTTGGGGATGCGCCAGAGTTTTCAGGTGGTTCGCGGAATTTTGTTTGCATTGAGGTTGCAAACAAAACTCTGCTTCTGAATATTATAATTAGGCCAGAATGAAAAACCAAATGGTAACAAGTTTTGGTCTCCATGGAAAATCATAAAGGTATTGATTAATTACCACAATTCTTGCTCGAGACCCCTGGAGAGACATACAGGAGAGAGACTGCAGGGCGGCGTGAGTTCGGGCAGACACGGAACTTTCAAAAACTCAGGATGGACCTCCAGTAAACTCTCGGCATGCATGCAGATGACGCTGAAGTTCTGACCTGTTGTCCGGCCGATGATCTCGCTCTAGATGGTTTACCCACCCACTCACTCACACACAGGCCCAGCTTTGGCATGGCTGGCACCGGATGGACCCCCGTCAGGACATGGCTTGACTATCACAGCGTGGGTCTCGGATAAGCACTCGGCATGCAGAAATTGTGGAGTTATCCGACCGAGCCCTCTGAAGAGGTTTATAGACAACCAGGTGCGTAGAAGTAAATTGTATGTACAATCAATTAAATGGACCCCCCCACCCAGCCCTATACGGTGAGGAGAATAAGTATTTGATCCCTTGCTGATTTTGTTGGTTTGCCCACTAATAAAGACATGATCATTCTATAATGTTAATGATAAAATGTATTATAATATAGAGAGACAGAATATCAAAAAGAAAATCCAGAAAATAACTTTGAAGAATATATTTTAATTGATTTGTATTCCATTGAAGAAAATAAGTATTTGACCCCTCTAGTCAAAAAAGACAAAATACTTGGTGGCAAAGCCCTTGTTTTCACATACAGAGGTCAGATGTTTCTTTCAGTTAATGACAATGTTTGTGGGTATATTAGAAAGGATTTATGTCCACTTTTCTTTGCATATCATCTCTAAATCACTTAAGTTGTATGACTGTAGCTTGCCAAATGGGAACTTCTGTTCCCTTCACAGGATTATTATAGGGTTAATGTTTGGAAACTGTCTAGGCCACTTCATGACCTTAATGTGCTTCTGCTTGAGCTACTCCTTCGTTGCTTGGGCTTTATGTTATGGATTATTATCATTTTGGGAGGCTAATCCATGACCCACCTTCAGTCTAGTGGTGGTGGGAAAGAGGTTGGCATGCAGCATTGTACGTTTACATGTCTCCCTCCATCCATTTCTTGACGATGTGAAGTTGTCCTGTGTCTTGGCCAGACAAACAACCTCAAAACATAATGTTACCACTTTCATTTATGATGTTGGAGAAGGTGTTGTTCTTGGGATCATAGGCAGCATTTCTCTTCCTCCAAACACATAGAGTTGTGTTAATGCCAAACAGTTTGATTTTGGTGTTATCCGATTCCAGCACCTCCCAATCATATCCTAATCCAGTTTGATGTTCATTGGCAAACCTCAGGTGAGTCTGAACAGGTTCCTTCTGAAGCCGGGGTACCATACATGCACTGCAGGATTTTAATCCGCTGTGGTATCAAGTGTTTCCAATAGTTTTCTTAGTGATTGAGGTCCCAGCTGCCTTGAGATCATTTCCTAGCTCCTCCCATACAGTTTTAAGGTGCTTTATCTCCTTTTTTTCTGGTTATTAAATTCCCACAAGGTCAAATCTTGTATGGAACCAGAGACAGGCCTAAGATTGATGATTGATGATCATTTTGTATGTCCTAAAATTGGGAAGAAATGCACCAACAGTTTGCTCTTTAATATCCAGGAGCCCATTTCAGCCTTATTGAGTTCTAAAATCTTGTCCCTGACATCCTTTGACAGCTTTTTGGTCTGTCCCATGTTGGCGAGTTTAGTTTGATTGATTGACTGATTCTATGGACTGATTCTGCAGATTCAATGTGTCTTTTGTGCAGGTTACTATTAACAAGTGTGTTCAATTCAGATAACAAGTTGATTGGAAGTGCCATTTGATCTGCGGGATCAGAACTCTTAATGGTTGGCAGGGGATCAAATACTTATTTCCCTCAATTAAATATAAATCAATTATTATATATTCTTTAGAGTTAATTTCTGGATTTTCTTTTTGATATTCTGTCTCTCCATATTAGAATACATATTATCATTAACATTAAAGACTGATCATGTCTTTATTAGTGGGCAAACCAACAAAATCAGCAAGGGATCAAATACTTATTCTCCTCACTGTATGTCCACATAAATTAGACACAGACACTGTGCGCCCCCCAAATATACAGTAGATAGGGCCCTGGTAACTCCAAATGTACCCCTCTGTACGACACTCCTGTAGACCCTAGGCTAGGCTAGCACAAACCATGGGATAGCAGGGGTGATGTCAGCATGGCCATCACAGCATGGGCCACTGATAAGCACTCGGCATGGAGTAAGTACGGACCCCGACACTTTTTCTGAGACCTCACTCCAAACATTTTTTTTGGTAATTTTTTTGATTTTTTTGTTGTTGTCTTTATTTGATAGGACAGTGTGAGAAGCGGACAGGAAGCAAATTGGGAGAGAGACGGGGATGGGTCAGCAAAGGACCCTGACCGGGAATCAAACCAGGGTCAGCCGCATGGCAGGTGACTGCTCTACCGGTTGGCCATGGCAGGGCCGGCCAAAGAGTTATTATAGATACCTACCCATGCACTGGTCACCAGCCCTTGACTTGGCATGGTTGGCACCAGGCAGATCCATGACAGGACATAGCATAGGATTGCAGGGGTGCTGTGAGTTTGCCTGAACTCAGCATGCATGGGCAACTGCCGGTAAGTACTCGGCATGCAGAGCAGCACCTCGACTTACTCACCCACTCAGACTGAGCACCAGCCCTTGCCTTGGCATGGTTGGCACCGGACGATCCCCTGGCAGGGTAGGGGAGGGCCAGGAGGGGTTGCAGCCAGGGGTGATGTGAGTTTGGGAAGAGGTGAAATTGTGCAGCAGACAGGACGAGAGTTGTGTCAGCTACATGCTGTGTCCAGGGCTCATCTGCTTTGGCTGCCTTGAAAAGCACTGACTTAGCAGTGGCGGAACAATTGCACACAGAGGGGCCAGAGGGCAAAACACTGATAGCAGGCCGTATAGGGGGGCCCTAAGATCACAATAGGGCCCCCGCTACCGATACAGCAGGGCCCCTGGGCCCAGGGGCAAATACCACCTCTCACCCCCCGCCTATACGTACTACCCTACAAAGGCAAAGTGCAGTAACTACACATTTTGTTAAAATTGAGTGAAAATAAGTCTTCAATACACCTTTATCTTGTGACAAAGTCTTTTGCTTTAGAGATATTGAAGTGAAATTTGCAGTACCCACAATGTCCAACCTAATATAAGGACTTTGAGAGCATTTTTCTCGATGTTACTGCACTTCGCCTTTGCAGATATCTCAGGCCTGGGGGTCACATGCGGTACAGCTGAGCCATTTCATCTGGCCCACAGTTTTTTCTTATATCAACTTATAAACCCAATTTGATAATCACAACCAACAGGGGTCTTGCGAGTAGACCGATTTGTTTTGGACCAAGAAGCATAATGTAGAACTTCACTAGATAAATAAATAAACAGACCAGACTTCAGAGTGTTTCACTTCATATTCTGTAACGTTAGACTGTCTCAACTGCCTTCAGAATAGCGGACTGAAGTGGGACCCCCCCCCACCGGGTTTTACTTTTCCTGTTGACAAAGGTCATGTTGAGAGAACAGCCACATTTACACACACACACACACACACACACACACACACACACAACCTTCCAACACGAGATAACATGGGAGGGTGGGGTGGCGTAGTAGTGCAATTTGTCCAAACATTTGCAGAGATATTATGACTCATGTATGCAGTGAGTGGGGGTTTGTTTGGATCATTGGTGGAATACATAAATGATGCCGCCTTCCCACTCCCACACCCCTCGCTGCCAAAAATATATTCATGTAGTACAAAAGGTACAGCAAGCAAGCAAGCATAACCCTTTTGGCACACGGTTGACATTCCTGACAGACCGCTTCCAAAGAAAAAGGCTTGCAGTGCTTTCCCATGGTGAGGACTGCCAACACAAGCATTGCCCTGGCCGCACAGTAGGACCACACTATTGACCACCGCACTCGGATCAGGATACACCCCCCCCCCACCCCCAACACACACACACTCCACACTACACTACACCCACACCTCTGTCCTCCAGCCTGGCTGCCCTCTTAAAGTACACAAGAGAAAGTTCCAAGAGCTAGACACTACCTATTTTTCTGATCTGCTGAACATGCAGCCTTTAATGCAGTACATACTGTGGGTGTCAAACATAAAGTCTGTGGGCTGGATTCGGCCCCAGACTTGTAGAGAAAAAAAAACCTAAGAATTTCAAAAGACAAGAAGAAAACCTTCTGCTCATTACAAAATTGCTGCAGATTTTCAATCAAACCTGCGTTGCCAGCGTAGTAACTACCGTAAGGTCACGGCAGGGCCATGTCAAACATCTTCTAATAGAGAAAGATACTACATCAAGCCCTTACTTTTCCTGGATCCATGTAAAGTCAGGTGAACGCCCCTTTAGGAGACCTTTGGAGACTATAGGTTGAGAATAAATGGAGTTCCCTTAGCACTGCAGATGCCAGCAGCACACATCTTATGCAAGCTGTGACCAAACACCACAGAAAGAAAAAAAGAAAGAAGGGACAACACCCCCTTAGGAGACCAAACGTGCATTGGTAGGCAGAGTTTGGGGTATCGTACTCTACTAGATGATGTTTGGTAATGTCCTCAAGCTGGACTCAGAGCAGGATACATTTCTTGTGATGGGCTGAACTGTGTGTTTGACATACTATATTGCACACTGCAACCCAAGACACCACCAAGGCAATGGCCAACTCAGTCAACAAGCATTGTATGGTGAGGACTGTTCCTAGCCCGCCTAGTAATGGTGCCGTACACTCAGAGGCGATTCTAGGGTCAGGTGGGGCCCCAAGCGAAATATGCAAAAGAATGAACATTTGAACCAATATCGCCACTACTGTGGTTAAGTGTGGGCTGTCATTCACTATCTAGGGGCTTGAGGGCCCCAAGCAGCTGCCTGTCTTGCCTGGTGGCAAGATGCTCCTCTACGTACACTGTAGTCTACACTGTTGGGGCTAAACATTAAAGGAACAGTCTACCCTTTTTTGATTTTCACATATTTGCTGTATTTCCAAGCATTATTCATGAATGTGCACATCATTTTCTTCTCAGTGTTTTCAGTACTCAGATATAGTCTATCAGAATTATTAGCATCGCTTAGCATAATCACTGCAAGTAAATGGGCAGCATTAGCATCAAGCCACTAATGCTGCCCATTTACTTCCAGTGATTATGCTAAGCTATGCTAATAATTCTGATCCAATAAATCTGAGTACTGAAAACACAAGAAAATGACATGCACATTCATGAATAATGTTGGAAATACTGCAAATATGTGAAAATCAAAAAAGGATGGACTGTTCCTTTAACAGTCTTTTTAATAGTTGGTATATAAAAACTTTGGTAACGCTTTACTTTACGGTACAGTATTTACTGTGTACTTTCTGCGTAACAAGAGGTTAACAGAGAGAAGTTACATGGTATCTAACGGGTAAAAAAGGGGTAATTACAAAGTAAATGCTATGTAATACACATATCTCAAGAATTACTATGAAACTACTGCATATTTTCTAACCATCTAATCATTGAACTTCTCTCTGTTACCCTGTTGTTACCCAATTAATGGTATTTAATTTGTAATTACCCCCTTTTTACCCATTAGATATCATGTAACTTCTCTCTGTTACCCTGTCGTTACCCAGAAAGTACACAGTAATTACATATGGTAACTGTACCGTAAAGTAAAGCGTTACCAAAACTTTTTTTTTGCAAGTAACTTCTGAGACCAACAGCATCCATCCCAACTCTGACCCTCTGGGTACAAGAAGCCAATATTCCAAAGCAAATGATTATTCACTCGTAATATCACTAAGGTCATGACACCTCTCCAGACTTGATTGGGAAACAAATCCTCCTGGCCCTAACTTGGTCTTAACTGGTCATAGGTTGTTCATTCAGTGGCCACAGCACCACTATTTGACTTACAAAGACTCCTGCAACAACCATACAAAAAAACATAGCCATGCTTAATGACTGGACAAGATGAGAAAAGAATGGGGAATGTCTGAAAAAACTAAACGAGTAGAAGCAGAGGAAATGTTCTGGATGTTTAATTTTCAAAAGAACCAAAATGGGAAAACGGAACATATTTACAAGCACAAAGTTGCGTAAACACTTATGGCATCTGTACAAAGAAATATACATGCAAAAAGTATAAAATGACTGAAATCAAATCTGTCACAAAAGAAAACAAAAAATAATAACATACAAAATACAATGAGATTGTAACTATGAGAGAAAAAAACCCAACAAAATTAAAAACAAATTCAACAAAAGCAAACTGCTGATAAGAGGAAAAAAAACAAACAAAGAAACAAACGATAAAAATGCATCCAGTCCGAGTTCCCATGTTTTTTAGCGGTTTCTGTACAATTTTACAACGAATAAATTAAGAGGACATGATATGGGACTGTACAGATGAGTGACTCCATCTTTACACTCCTTCCTTTCGGGAAAGGCATGAATCTTTCCACTGCCAAAATATAACGAAAGAAAAGGAGAGAAAAGAAAAGCAAAAAAAAAAAAACATAACATTCTGCCGAGCTTCACTTTGACAAGGAGCTGACCGACGCAACAGGACAGAGACGACTTCCTGTCCCAATAGATATGACCATAGTAGCAGCTTACTATGTAGTACTGAAGTTCACCACTGACTGTTTCCTAGACGCAAGAATCTCTTTTATCAGTGCGAGTGTATGTGGCTGAATTTCTCTGTTAATAGTCTACCAGTGGCTGGAGCATTAGCTAGGGTTACCACCAATGACTGCAGGGTTGTAGCTATGGTTACCACCAATGACTGCAAGGCTGTAGACAAGAAAACAATCACAGAAAAAACAAAAAAGGAGAGAAAAACAAATACTGGTATTATCAACATAATAATATGAGGTGTGTCATATTACATAAATCTTTTTCAAAAGGTATACTATTCATGGCTTTGTTTGCATCACCATAAAATGTATCCAATGATCAGAAGCTTGATCTGAAAATTTCATTCAAGGGAACAGTCATTATGTTTTCGGCCCGGATACCTTTATCCATGAACCCTTTACACCCACCCCACCCCAGAAATGTTGTGCTTAACACCCACCTTGAAGTACAGGGTAGTCTAACCATGTGGGTAAAGTCGACTTGCGTATATTGGAGTTAAATCTTTCTTTTGTCAATAAAAGAAATAAAATAAAGCTATGATAGAAACACATGTAAACACACCTTTGAACGGCATTTTAATATATTTATATATAACTTAATGCAGTGAAATGCGCGAGGAGGATCAAAAATGGTAAAAATGGTAGTAATTGTAGTAAAGCTGGTGGAGCTTTGGTATGCCAATAACCTATGTTAAAAAAAGTGACCGAAGACAAGAAGCGTAAGTGCCATGTAGACAAAATGAACCCTGCCGAAATGGCAGGGAACGTAATACTCCACTAAATAATAAACAAATTAAAAAAAAGATTAAATAAAACACCATTAAACAGCAGAACTTGCAGTACCAAGTACATGCTTTTTCTATATATTTATTACAGATACAACAGATGTCTTCATAAATAGTTGCATTAACTGTTAAAGCCGCAACATTGCACATGATAAAGAATCGAAAAACATAACATACAATGTGAGTGCATTTACAGATTTACTCTTTCTCCTCGTTTCTTTTAATCCTCGCGCCTGACTGGCTCTCTTGGATGCCACTCAGAAGCTCACCTGCTTCCATAGTCATCTCCCATTCGTCCGCGGGATTGCCCCGCCTTTAATATGATGCTCTCTCTGTGGCAGGACACAAATATTCAAATGAAAAGGACACAGGCCAGACGACAGTCTATGTACAAAGTAAGGCTTATACATCTTAAAGTTGCGCAACACAACATGTTCTAGTCGAAGCGGAAAAACAAAAATAAAATCGTTACTCTTTCTCTTTAACATGTGAGAGGTCTGACTTGCAGCAGTTGAAAACCTGTTACATGTGGAGCGATCCAATTCTCACAATCTGATAAAGACTTTTGAAACTAACGATGCGAGGCAATCAAAAATGCTTTTGATCGGGCAAACAAAAAAAATCTCATGATATCCGACTGTCACTCTTGGGAGTCTGGCATTTGCAAACCTCCCTAAATATGCTTCTTTGACTAGAGGGCGCAATCTTCAAATTGTACTGTTATAGAACATACATATATTTATATATATATATATATTTTAAGCTTTTTTATTTGCTTCTGTAAGTACAGTGTATTCAAATATCGTTTGGAAAAGGCGTGGAAATTCACGTGATTTTTGATCTTTTTTTTCTCCTATACATTGTCTCTTTATGAAAGGGCATTTCTTTCATGTTTTCATTTTTTTTTCTTTTTCGCATTTGCTCAAATGTTCTCAAGTTGAATACTGTAAAAGCGCAAAGCAGGACTGCTTGCTCTCTCTGGCTCAGGCAAAGGAAAAAAAAAGATAAAAATTATTTTGTTCTCCACATTAAGTTTGAACTGGGTGATGCCTTTCTGCTCTGTAAGGATAAGCTTCACCACTTTTTGTGCAGGTTTCCCGTCTACACGTAGATTCAAAGTCTATCTCGTGTGGTTCCGTTGTTCAGTGAAACTCGGTAAAAGTTCATAGGATAACCGGAAATTCAAGTTGTCCGATTTCCGATTGTTCGTCCATTCAAACGAATCAAAGTGAGTTTAAAACAGCCAGCAGCATAGGACTGGGACAGGACTTGCGCTCCTTGAGTGTTCTTTTTTATGATTGGCTGAGAACACCAAAAACACAGCATTCTCTGAGGCTCTGATTGGTTCTGATTGAGACGGAGGAACGCAGGTTTTCCTCTAGAGAAAAAAAAAAAAACAATCACGATTGGCAGCTGAAAGAGGATGAGATCATTCCTTTTGAAAACATTTTTCTTCATTCTTTTTTTGTTGAAATTTTGGCCACTTAAAATTGGTTGAACATTTGTGTTCTTGTAAAATTGACGCACCACCCCCTCCCACTCGAAAAACGTAACGCATCCTGGATTTGGCATCCTGTAACGCATCCTTGATTTGGCATTCTGTCCGGTGTGGTATCATTTCATATCCTGGGTTGCAGCACCATTTACGGTTAATTTGGTGTAATGGCATCCCATCTCGTTCCCGCTACACTGTAAAACATTGCAACCAGTTAAACGTGAAAAAGTAAGTTGCCCTGCTGCCTGAAGTGAGTAAGTTAAATCAACTTGAGAAAGCCTGGAGTTGAGTTCAGCCTTGAGCTGAGTTAACTGACAAACATAAGGCAGCAGGGCAAATTACATTTTTTGTGTTTCACCGGCTTGTCGTGTTTTACAGTGCAGTCGCGGCGGTGTTGTTTCATATCCTTGGTTGCAGTCGGCTGTGCAGGAAGGCCCGAATGCCACCGAGGGGTCGCAGGTCGTTCTGGTGCTTGCGGCGGTCGATGAACGAGATGAGACGCGAGGTGTCTAAACACTCGACCGAGCGTCCCGCTGACGGCCCCGTCTGCAGCCACGGGTCTTGCAGACACGTGGCGGCCGGCGGCCTCTTACACGGCTCGGCGCGCAGCAGCAGACACACAAAGTCCCTGGCGGCGGCGCTCACGCCCTGGAAGTAGTCGTCGGGGAAGCTGAAGTCCAGCCGGCAGATGTTGAGGCAGGTCTCCTCCACGCTCTCGTCCAGGAAGGGCGAGGCTCCGCTCAGCACCACGTAGGTGACCACACCCAGGCTCCACAGGTCAGAGGCCAGCGCCGCCGGCTCCCCCAGAACCAGCTCGGGGGCCGCGAACTCCGGGCTGCCCAGCAGCGGGTGCACGTAGTGGGCCGAGTTCAGCTGCACCGCGTCGCCGAAGTCTGTCAGCTTGACCGTGGGCTGCGACGAGCACTGGTCTACCACCAGGTT
>NC_085876.1:28242078-28252078 GCF_034702125.1 Engraulis encrasicolus | reverse complement strand
TAAACGAAAAATAAAAAACAACTTTTGAGACATTCATTACTAAAGTTAAAAAGCCTCCATTAAACTCTGGCTACATGCCGTTTATCTTTTCATGGCTGTTTGGAAGTTTTTTAGATGAGCATCCTATTTTTACAAGCCTTGAATGAGTGAAGCATTCCTTTCTCTCTTTCTTTGAATGAAAAATAACTATTTTACTTCAGTGGTGTGGCTTTTTGAGTTAAAATGAGAAGTCAGTCTGTGTGCACTGTGTGTGAACACGTTTTTGTAGTAAATAAAACACTGGGAAAATGAAAACACAAAAACTTACCATCATAGATGTAGTTTGGATTTAGAAGCTGCAACAGAGGAGACAGAAAACAATGAGTCCAAGGACAGCCAAAGCCGACAGACCCTTGATTCATGGCGCTGGCGTTACTCTGTGCAACCATGATTTACAAGGCTGAAGTACAAGCGTGATGCGTATGTCCAAGCACAAGCGTCCAACTACATTTTAGTAGTGACAACAAACTTTTTTTTTTCCAGAAAGTGTGCTCAACTCCACACTGTTTTTTTTGGTATGAATGACATTTTTTTGGTTCAGGCAGAAACGTCTCTCTAACCCACTAACCCACTGTGTGTAACCCACAAAAAAAACAAAACAAGAATTACACTCGAGTGTGGCTTTTCTACAAAAAAGTAGTAAAAACGACAGACCTTTACAGAAACCTTGACAGGCATGCCCTCTCTGGACTTTCTGTAGCCGTTTTCCAGCTTGCTGTCTTTCTTGCCGTCCTTTTCTCTCTTCTCAGACTTCTTGCGGATACGAAGGGATGTGTGCCATGATGATGATTTCCTGTTGGGAGACGGAGGACAGCAATAAGATCAGCATAATCTTTTCTGCTTCTATCTATCATATGTTGATTTCACTAGGCTTCATTTATTTCCTTCCATATAAGCAATGAGAAGCCATGAGAAGCCTTGGGTTTGTGTTCGATTTATAATTGGCAAGACGCGAAGTGTAGTAAAGTAACATAACTCACTAATAACTAATGTAAAGTAACATACCGGTATCTAATAAAGTAATATAACTAAGTCCCGTACTTGATGGTTCTATTGGTGGTGTCTGGGTGGTGGTTGTGCTGGTGGTGTGTCCCAGCACGTGGCTGAGATCCAGCTAAGTCAGCTAAGTCTAACGTAATGCAGACTAAGTGTAATGTGATGTAATGATCCAACCCTTTGGCCAAGTTTAATATAATGTAATGCAATACAAAGTAGGCCGTACTTGATGGTTCCGTCGGTGGCGTCGGGGGTGGTGGCCGTGCTGGAGGTGTGTCCCAGCACGTGGCCGGGGATCCAGCCCTCGGCGGCGGGGCAGAGCTGGGTGGCGGCGCGGAAGACCAGGAACATGTTCTGCTGGTTGCTGGCCAGAATCTGCACCACCTCGCCCTGCGACACGCTGATCTCGTCCTCTTTCAGCGCCACGTAGTCCTGCGTCACGAGCATGGTGGAGATGTTGCTGCTGCTGCTGCTTTCACTCTGAGGAGGGGGGACAACGCAAACACCAACGCAGGCAGGCACACACACACACACACACACACACACACACACACACACACACACACACACACACACACACACACACACACACACACACACACACACACACACACACACACACACACACACACACACACACACACACACACACACACACACACACACACAGGCACGAAGACAGACACACACATGCATGCACAGAGACAAACACACACACACAAGGGCACGGAGACGGTCACACACACAAAGACAGGTACACACAGACACAGACACAGACACAGACACAGACACAGACACACACACACACACACACACACAGACATACACACACACACACACACACACAGTAAGTACAGTTCTCAGGGAGGCAATACTAGTAGATTTGAATTTGTTCTATTTTGTTAGGACACATGCCAATGTCACCTACCACCACACCACACATAGTTTTCACCCTTTAAGTCTACACACTGCTCCACACACAAGTTCCAAGTTGCATTTTTCAAGTTTTCATAAACACAAGCAAAAATGTGTCATTCTGTGTCATTATTCTGTGGTAAACATACTCATTAGTCATTAAAACAGTTATCACCACTACAATCCCAGTCCCAAGATGCTCAGAAGGTCAGAAGAGGTCTGATGCTACACGACGAAAGAAGAAAAACTGAGAGAGTGAGACGTGAGGCACTGCAGGAGGAATAAAGAGGAAGAAGGCGAGAAAAGACGAGGAAGGAAATGGTAGTTCTAGACTAAGGTACAGTAGTGAGCAGTATTAATCCAGTTGACATTACGCAAATTTCATTCAGGCAATATACGGTAGATGGTTTCCGATCACGGGGATTAGATCGACAGTAAAGGAAAAAAAAGTGGTCGATTCAAGTTGTCGTAGTCGACAGGCAGAAAACCATGACAGAAGAAAATGTTTGGAGAGGTTCCCCCAGAGAGGTGAGGAACAGAGAGTTACCAGAACAGAGTTGGAAATAAGGAAGGGAGAAGATAGCCGGCTTGATGCTGAACGATCTTCCAAGTCTACGGTGGGAACATTCCTCATCAGGCATTCGCTGATTGACGACTGAGCCGATGACGATCACTAATCATTAGTAGTAGTAGAACTAGTAGTAGACGTTTTCATAGTGATAGGTTCCATACACAGTCAAGCAGTTGTGTATCGACACGAGAAGGCGTTAGTGGAAGAATCTGGCACAGAGAAAAACGGCAGACAGCCAGAGAGAAACATCATACACCATGTTAGTAGAGTCAGTGCAGTAACAGGCGCCAAAGGTAGAACAGGCAGAGAGGAGGCCGTGCCCTAATGCTTTGGCCTGGCCTGGCCTGCTAGTAGCAGTAGTAGCAAGCAAGAGTTTGTTTGTTTGTTTGTATGGGTGGAAAAACAGTACAGCCAGGAAGGATCTATCCCTGTTGATCTGAGCAGGCTATACCAAAAAGCCTGGGGCTCGAGTAGGGCTTCTTACCCCGTTGCTCTGGATGGAGTGCACGGACTGCTCGCTGGCCGAGGAGCAGGTGCTCATGCGGTCAGCGTCCTTGCTGTGGGTGGAGTGCCGGTGGCTCTGCCCTTGGCCCTGGCCCTGGTTCTGGTTTTGATTCTGGTTCTGCCGGCCCAGGGTGGTGTCGCAGCCGGGCTCCCCCGGGAAGGTGAAGGAGCCGGGCCGGCTGGCGGGAGAGGCAGGGATGGAGCTCCAGAACGAGCCCGTGGTGCTACTGGCTCCAGGGGTGCCGGCTACTTTCTGAACCGGGCTGCAGGGCGGCAGCAGGCCCTCCTTCCCAAAGCCGGGGGAGGCCAGCTGGGGAGCCATGGGAGAGAGGGCTCCTGGTCGGGGCTTGACCATCGCCACGGGGCTCGTGGTGGTGCGAGGGGCCACGGGGGCTACTGGCGGAGATGGCGTTGCGGGGGCTTCGCCCGGGACGGCGACGTCCTTGGGCCCGCTATCGGGCCGGCGGGACCGAGGGCTGTCCTGCATCCTGGTCCGCACCTCCCGGCTGAGCTCCGGGTCGATGGCTGAGGCTATGGAGGTTGAGGAGGATGATGACGATGGTGATGGGGAAGGGAGCGTTGCTGTTGATGGGGGGGGGATACCCGCGGCGACGGGTCGGGAGGACGTACCTGATATTTTGTCGGGCCCGTCGGGGTCTCCTCCGGGGCCCATGGCGGGGGAGTGATGGCGGAGGGGCTGGGGGAGGCGCGAGGGCTGGGGGATCCGGGAGGGTCGAGATGATCGGGAGCCTGGGGGCCCGGTGGGGATACCCCCACCACCTCCTCCTACCACTACTACTCCCATTCCTCCACCAGCTCCCCCTCCGCCTCCACCACCACCACTGGAGGCCATGCCCAGGCCACTGCTGCCCACTGCCTGGCTGTGGCTGCTGCTGGGGCCACTAGGGCCGCTGGCTGCCCCCCCTCCGATGTGGTTCCTCTGGTACTCTATGGGAGAGGTAAGCGCTGCAGTGAGACAAACAACGGAGAATGCCAGAGAGAGAGAGAGAGAGAGAGAGAGAGAGAGAGAGAGAGAGAGAGAGAGAGAGAGAGAGAGAGAGAGAGAGCGAGAGAGAGGATAAAAGAGTAGGAGAAGGAGGTCCAGAGGAGAAAGCGAAATGGAACGAAAGGATGCAGAGAAAATGAAAGGAAGAGGAATGATTGGTGTGAAAAGAAAGGAAGAAACGGTATAGGAAGAAGGGAGAAAAAAGGGGAAGAAAAAAAGAGAAAGAAACCACTGAGAACGGAGGAGTGGCTTCAGTTACCAGCACAGCAGGAATCAAAGACAGGGGTATGATGACTAGGAAGGATAACTAAGAAGGATAACTAAGAAGGATAACTAAGGCAGAACAGAGGTAGGTAGAACCAAATACAGAAATTTGAAATAAGAAAAATCAGGTCATAGGGTTAGAGTAAAAGTATGAGGAATGAACTTTGGAAGGCAGGCAGTAGAGGAAAGTTAGAGATGTTTTGAGATGTCTCTCAAAGGAACAATGCTTTCACTTCAATTCAACAACACATTTGAATGAACATTTAAATAAATTAGCAAGGCAATTAAACATATTTACATAGCAACATGAAATAAAATCCCATTTAAAACAATGTAATAATATAGAACATACATTTCTGAAAGTTTAATTTAAAAGACCAGTTTATATCAAAACATTTTTTCGCGGACCACCTGCCAACTGAACTGATGGGCTCTGTGAGACAGCAAATTGTAAGCGTTGCAAATGCAGAAGCCAAACACTTGTTTTTCAATATAAATTACAGGCTTGTCTAATTGTAGTGAAAGAACACGTTTTGATATGTTTTGCCCTCTAACAAAGTGACAAACTAACCAATCCTAGCTCAACTTGGAAACATCAACATCATTTGTAGGTATCCCCTCGCGGTACATTTAAACTTTCTCACGGACCACCAGTGGTCCCTGGAAAACATTTTGAGAAACACTGCACTAGTAGCTATCCCCAAAGGCCCATCATGTGCAGACAACTAGAACTTCTAAAAGAACATCAGCCAACCGGCCAAATGCTGGTGAAATGTCAGTTTGGCTGGTAGAAAAGATCAACTTACTCTGACCCAACTCTGACTCATTAGTGAGTGTGCGTTTCGATAATAAGATTAATATAAAAATCGGATTTCCTCTACACCGAACAGGTTTTTCTGCCTCATATATTATTAAATTATTATTCACATTATTTCAAAATCAAATTATCCAAAAGTTTAATTTAACACATATGTGGAGTGCTAGTAGTGGTATTGTATGATTACTAGAAGGTGTTGTGGTGCTGGTTACCATTGAGGAAGTTGCGCTGGCTCTCCAAGATCTGTCCTATCTGCAGGTTCCAGACCTGCCGGACGCCGGGGTGGGAGGAGTGCAGCACGAAGGACTCGGTGCTGCCGCTGGCCGTGCGAGAGGTCAAGATGAACTTGCAGGGGTCGCCATCGCTACTGTCCTCCAGGCCCAAGCAGCTCACCTACACGGGAACGTTTGAAGTTTTTTTTATTTTAATTTAACATAGGGGCAGTATATATTAATCACATTGAAGAAAATGCACAATGACATAGCCATGAGGATAATTTCCATCCCTTGTCCTTTGACAGGTTTATGGTCCTTAAAAAATAAGTCAGGACAATGCTAATACTACAGACTATGCAACGTTGCTCAGAGAAGGTGTGTGTGTGCGTGCGTTGAGTTACTTGCAGGGTGGTCACGGAGAGAATGGACCTCTTATAAAAACGGGGGAAAATACTGCTCAATAGTTAACATCTCCATAAATTAGTTAGTAACAGTGCTCCTTTATGAGGCCAATGCACGTTTTACTTTTCTTGTGAATATCAAATTAAAATTTAGCCATGTTAACGGACAAATCATGTGCTTTTGTGTGGAATATGGGAAGAAAGGTGGTCGCAAAAATCTTCTTAGGTGCAAAAGGTGGTCCCAGCAGAAGAGGTTTGGGAACCGCTGGATTTGATGAAGTAGGAACAAGGTGGCGATGTTTGTGCTGACCTTGATGCTGTTCTTGTAGAGGAAGCCAGGCATGGAGAAGCCCCTCTTCTTGTCCAAGGGCTCACTGAAGATGACGATCTGCTCGAAGAGGAAGACTCTCCGCTCCTTCATCCGGGACAGCAGGCCCCCGTCAGGGTCCGACACCAGGAAGGTGTCCTGCAGGAGCAGACGGCCCTGCGCTACAATCTTCCCCTGAGATGGAGGGAGGGAGGGAGAGAGAGAGAGAGAGAGAGAGAGAGAGAGAGAGAGAGAGAGAGAGAGAGAGAGAGAGAGAGAGAGAGAGAGAGAGAGAGAGAGAGAGAGAGAGGGGAGAAGGAAGTCCAAGATAAATGAAATGAAAGAAGAGAGGAGGGATGCAGCGAGGAAGACAGATAGATTGAAGAGAAGAAATGGAAAGATGGTGTGAGGAAGAAACAAAAATAACTCATTATCACCATGTTTCCGTATTTTATTGGTGTGGGATACTTTTGCCAACACTTCTATCTGATTGGTGTGGTCAATAAAGTTCATTGAGTTGAGTTTGAAACACAAAGACGACGTACATTTCAAATCATAACATTATAACACAGCATGTACAGTACAACTCAAATACCACTCAATAAAGCTCACAGTACTTACGTCAAACCCTTGGAGACGTCCAACATTCATCATATCATTACATCTTTTTGGTACAATGCACATGACCTCCACTGCTTTCTGTAATAGAGAAACATGCAAGAAAGCAATATGGTCAACTTACTAAAGAGATGAACACAAACAGTAATAACTCCTTCCAGAAGTAAATGTGTCTAACTATAACTACACTGCACATGAGCTCCACTGCTTTCTGTAACCACAGACACACAGGAGAGCAATATGGTCAACTTACTAAAGACATTAACACAAACAGTAGTAACTCCTTTCAGAAGTAAATCCTTCTAACTATAACTACAATGCACATGGCCAGCACTGCTTTCGGTAACAGAGAGGTATGCAAGAGAGAAATGTGGTCACTACAGAGATTCACACAAACGGTAGTAAAACAAAGAGTGGAAAACACCATAACAGCAGAAACAAACTTCGCCCACCTCTAGTTCCATAGAGTCCATTCCAGCCTTTTTAGACAGCTTCAGGATATCCTGTGAGGATTGGCAGGGGAAAAAACAGTTTGTGACCAACAATCTTGTACATAAACACCAAAATACATATCCAAAAACAACACACATGTGCAGCCAAGTCAGTCAATCAAAAATGTCAATGCAATCAAAGGCAAGGCAGAGGGGAAACTCCTAATACAACTGTTATGGACAGACAGTTCGAAATGCAAGACCTTTACTACCCGGATGGACACCTATGGAAAAGTGCATGAGAAGCGTGGTGTATGTTTTTATGTTACCTTCGATTCAATTCAATTCAACTCAGTTCAGCTTGCTTCAGTTTAATTCATTTCTTGCCATGCATTTTATGGAAGGGTTTAATTTAATTGTGTGTGAGGCATTTGCATAAATTAAAGTAGGACTTTTACAGCAGAATCAACACCTAAAGAATATATCTGATATTTTTGTTGCGCACCTTCAGCCGGAGCTGGTATTTCATGAACTAAATAAATAGATATTCTATATTCTATATTTTTGTGGCGCACCTTCAGCAGGAGCTGGTATTTCATGATTCTCTGGACAGGCTTGATGAGGAGGTCTGTGAGCTGCAGCCTGTGGCCCAACCGCTGCTTCATGTCCTGGCAGGAGAAATGCAAAGGTCAAAGGTCAATGTCAAAAGTCATCACAAAGGTCATCAATGGAAGAGGTCAACAGGAAGGTCAGTGGACCGGTAGAAGTAAATTAACACATTGCGCACGAATATACGCACACACGTGCGCGCACACACGCATACACAGCATGAACAGTGCTGAACATGCACAGCATGAAAATGCACATTTAGTTCAAAGATTTATATTAACACTCACACAGCCACAGCCACAGCCACACACACACACACACGCACCATGAACAGTATTTACTGCAGACTTCCACACATACACACCATGAACAGTATTTACTGCAGACTTCCACACATACACACCATGAACAGTATTTACTGTACACTTCCACACATACACATGCACACAGGCAGAATTCTGAGTAGGAACTTGCCTCAAAGTAGGTGTCTATGTACTCGGAGACGATGTGCTCCGACTTGGGTTTGTTTTGGCAGTAGACAATGTACATGTGCAGTCTCCGCTCCTGTAGTGGATTCAACAGATGACTTGGATTAGCACGTATACCAACACACGTACGCGCACAAACATCAACACACACACACACGCATACACGCACGCACAAGCCCCCCCCCAATATCGCCCACTCAAAAACCACAAAATGAATTTCCGCAGCGTCCCATCTGCACAGAAGCGCTGTAACACAATCTGTTTTGTAAGCAGCGCTCGCCTCTCATGCGTTTTAAAGCCTTGACATTTCAAGCATCAATAAATGGACAGGAACAGGACAACAGTACAACAACATGTTATGTACACAGCTAAGTGGATGAGTGAGTGAACGAGTGTGTGTGTGTGTGTGTGTGTGTGTGTGTGTGTGTGTGTGTGTGTGTGTGTGTGTGTGTGTGTGTGTGTGTGTGTGTGTGTGTGTGTGTGTGTGTGTGTGAGAGAGAGAGTGTGTGTGTGTGAGAGTGTGTGTGTGAGAGAGTGTGTGTGTGAGAGAGTGAGTGAGTGAGTGAGTGAGTGAGTCAGTGAGTGAGTGAGTGGGAGGGTAACTCACGTGTTTGACGAACAGAGGGCCCAGGCGGTCAGGGTCTTCAAGGCACTTCTCCAGCTCTCCCAAAAAGAAGCTACCATGCACAAAACACAAGAAAAAGGAAGCGTCAAAATGTTTCACGTTTTAAACATGAGTAGATCTGTGTTAATTTTGTCAGCTTTTTTGATTTAGTCGTAGTCTTAGTCACAATGACGAAAATCAATTTTAGTCTTAGTCATTGCTTTCCCAATTTAGTCTTAGTCTAAATGACGAAAATCAATTTTAGTCTTAGTCAATTTTTAGTCATTTTCGTCATTTTAGTCAACACTGTACATAACAGAACTTCTCCACACACTGCTTCTCTTTTTAACATATATCATTGACTGTACAGAATAAACCTTCTCCGCACACTGGTTCTCTTTTTCTCTGTTTTATTTAACACCAGTGTTAATTTCGTCAGCTTTTTAAAATTTAGTTTTAGTCATAGTCACAATGACGAAAATCAATTTTAGTCTTAGTCATATTTTAGTCATTGCCTTCCCAATTTAGTCTTAGTCTTAGGCTAAATTACGAAAATCAAAAAAGGGCATTGACGAAATATTTTAGTCATGGTCATGGTTGACGAAATTAACACTGGAGTAGATATATGTATTTATTTTGTTGCATACATACAGTACATGGCACAATATTGTAGTATAATAGTGCACAAATCGAGACGGAATTCCTTGTTTGAAATGACCAAATGTTTCAAATATATTACGACTACCAACTGTCAAAGGTGAAATATCGTTTGATTTCAGGCAATGTTCCTGAGCTCTTTGAGGCCTACATGTACTGCATGCCCTCATCTTAACCGCTACTACACCTTCATGAACACAGGGTATCTTTGTCTCTGAACATCCTCGTGGAAAACTGAGTTGCCTACAAGTCCTTCCTGTGCCCACATGTACACCCCATGACTAAAAGAAGAAAAATACACACTCACAAGTTACGTCTCATTATTTATTTATGAATTACCACCATGTCCACAAGCAGAGGCATTTTGTCTCTTAAGCCATCATCAGTGCGTGGTACTTTAAGTTGATACCTTTCATTGCTCACCCAAAGCCATTCATTTTTTCCCCAGAAGTTGAGCGAGTCCCCTCAAACCTGAACATCCCATGACTAAGCCATTCCTGTGCCACAGACAGAGAAGGGGACACAGCCACTAGCTGTCCTGACGGGGCTGTGTGTGCT
>NC_085876.1:28232078-28237078 GCF_034702125.1 Engraulis encrasicolus | reverse complement strand
CAATCGACAACAAAAAACAACACAAGAGAAAAACAACAAAAGAAATTAGTGTTACACAAACTTGTAATCTGTGCATAAAAAGTAGGGTGGGGAAAAGGAAGGAGGGAGGCTAGAGAAAGTGCTGTTGCGTGCAAGCAAGACTGATTCTTTGAATGTGTGTGTGCTGGGTGCACGTGTAACAAAAAAAGTGAAGACACCTGTTTTACTCAATGCACTGCACTGCCAGAAATGCACCTGGTTTTACAAGACACTGGGTGCGATTGAGACACTAGTCTATTTGAGGCATTGTGTTGTGCAATGAACACACTGACGTGGATTCACGAAATCAACACAACACTGGCTCCCAGTGGTCAGTTTCAGTAAAGACACCCCCAATTTAGACAGGAATCCAACTGAGATTTCAAATGGCATTCTATTACAGAGTAATGGTTAACCTTCTGCCTCAGGCAATTTCAGAGTATTAATTTAGGGTTCATCAGAAGGAACACAAGTTGTACATACTCTGTAGTGCAGTGCGTGGCGTAAGAGAGCACTAGCATGGGAAACATTCTGTCACATTCAAGTGCAAAAGAAATACAACCGATGGGCAATTCAAACATCAAACATCGGAAGCAAAGAGAAGTCATTCAAACTCAAAGCAAAGAGGGGATGCAAACGAGTCCAAGACAGGTGCTATGGGGGAAAGGGAGTCTAATCAGTGACTACTTCCTCTTGAATGGGGAGGTTACTGGCTCTACGATGATGTCAATCTAAGAGGTTTTGAACACGTCAAACAAACTAGTAATTAAATGAACAATAGGCAAGTTGGCCTGTTAAGTGAGATGAGTGAATTACTGTATTTTGAATAACTATCTGAATCACTGAAACTAGTGGTATGTGTGATACTGAAACCAGCACTATTTTCCCATACAGGTTTTTTAAAGAAATCCTTTGCTTGAGGGCCAACCCTTAAAAACCTTTCTTCAACAAATCTATTTCAGAGCGCCACACACACCAGCCCATCAGTTACCCACTCCAACCAATCATCCCAAAGTGTCTGGATTGCCGTGACCCCCCACCTCAGACCCTGACTGACCTGTGGCCAGAAGCAACGCCCCCCACTCCCAACCAGTCAGTCTGACCGCAGCTCGCCTGTCTCACCACCTGTCCCTGAACGTGACCGGTCCCCAGCCCCGGTGTCTGCGTGTCTCACCTTGTCGTCCTGGGAGTCCGGCTGCAGGAGGCTGTGCTGCTGGATGGCCATGGGCGGGGGCAGGGGCACGGAGTCGGTACCCTCCTCGCCTTCCTCCTCGCCACAGCTTTGCATGCCTGACGACGAGGACTTGGACAGGGTGCCGCTGCTCAGCCCCTCGTTACGCACTCTCTGTTATAGGGGGGGAGAGGAGGAGAGGGAAAGGTTGGGAGAGACAAGAGAAATCGTTCAACTTATTGCCTTGTCCAACATAAAATCGATTCATCGATATGTGTTGCTAAACCTATAGTAAATCCCCATTTCAAACACAAAGCTAATATGAAGCAAGTAGCTTAAAAATGCACAACCAGACTTTTCTTTTTTACTCTCTCCGCCTTCTTAGTTCTAAATACGCAATTCTGCGCTTCTATGCATAAGTAAAAACCTACGCAAACATACTTCAGTTATTATGAATATATGCCCTGACATGTTGCTAGTAATAATAATAATAATAATAATAATAATAATAATAATAATAATAATAATAATAATAATCATTATCATCATCACCATCATCACCTCTTCCACGGTTTCGTCCTGCGGTGTGGCCGCGCTGTCGTCCGAGTCCTTCTGCGATCCGGCGTCGGCGTTCTTGCGCACGTCCACCCGCTTGGGCTTGTTGTGCTTGTTGAGCTTCTTGACGTTGTCGGCCCGGCCGCTGCTGAGCCGCCGCACGGGGCTGGTCAGCCACTTGCGCAGCGTGTTGCCGGGCCGCTTGGGACCCGGCGAGCTTTGGGAGCCCATGCCCAGGCCCTGGCCCGGCTGCAGCGTGGCCGACGAGCCCGGCAGCAGGGAGTCGTTGCTGCACACCGATAATGTGTCTGAGGGAGGGAGGAGGGAGGGAGGGATAGAGAGAGAGGGATAGAGGGAGAGAGGAGAATGAGTGAAAATCCGCATCTTGCCAGTCTAATCCATCCCAGCATACCCTTCTCTTAGCTGAGGCACTCTGCCCTACAAAGGCAAAGTGCAGTAACTACATGCTAAAATAACTACATACTAAATAACTACATGCTAAAATTGAGCTCAGACTGAAAATGGTCTTCACAACACCTCCTTTATCTTGTGACAAAAGCTTGTGGTCCAAATGCTTTTAGAGATATTGCTATGTCAAATTTGCAGTAAGTATATCTAAGCTAATATCAAGGAAGCAAGAAGTAAGAATATGCAAGCTAATACTTTGGCTTTGAAGGCATTTTCTCAGTTTCAATGTTGGCGTAGTTACTGCACTTTTACTTTGTAGAGCAGAACTGTCATCACTGTTACCTTTGTGGTTAAAGATACTCCATCTCCACCACCACCACCCCACTTCACTCTGACCTGACCCTCTTCATGAGGCAAGACCTCACCTTTGTGATCCATCTTGACCAATTCAACACACACCCCTCTACTTTACTTCTCCATCAGTGCATCCTCATGTAAAATAACAGGCTACTCCACCTTTGAAGTTGAACAAGCCCCTCATCTCTACACCATCCTGCTTATTTCCATTGCTGCTCATACACACCCAATACACAATAATAATCGAAATGTATCGATGCATCGATCCTACGGCCGACGATTTAATCGAATCGTATCATATCGTGGGGCATCAAAACTAATTGAATAGTTGGCCCCTGTCCAATGCCCTAACTCCATAACATAATAGAAGTGGAAAAGGTATTGGGGAAAAAAATGAATTGAATTGTATCGTATCGAAAATAATCAAATCCCTGCTTTAAGAAATCGATACCGTATGGTATAGTATCGTCATGGAGGGTGTGATTTGCACCCCTAGTTACCTTTGTGGTTGAAGATGCCCTCCATCTCCATGCTGCTGCGCGAGTGCGCGATGCAGAGCGTGCTGCAGGGCACCAGGCCCTCCTGGGCGGGCGAGCGGTCGGTGGTGCGCACCAGGCACCAGTCCGGCTTGTCGTGCAGCCGCTCCAGCACCTCCACCGTCTGGCCCCGACGCACCGTCAGCTCGTTGCTGTTGCCCGCCAGGAAGTCGTGGATCACCACGGTCAACTCACAGCCACCGGACAGCTGTGGATGGAGAGAAGGAGGAGAGGAAAAACAGGAGAGAAGAAGAGTCAGAGAAGATCAGTACGGTCAAACTCACAGCCATCAGACATGGGAGAAAGAGGTGGAGGATGGGGCGAAAGAGGAGGCGGATGGGGAGAAAGAGGAGGAGAAGAGAGGAGAGATGTCAGTAAGGACAAACACCATCAGTTTACAGCCACTAGACAACTAGGACTCAATTTTGCTGTGGTGAAGGAGAATTATATGCAGGATGATGAATAACAACAGTGGGCACTTGATGGGGGAGGGGGGAGTTGGGTAGTAGAATAAAGTAAAGTAAACTTTGTCGAAAGATAATAAGGGAATTGCAGAGAGTGAGAAAGGAGAAGAAATTGGACGCGGAACAATTAAGGAAAAAGATCCGCCACAACATAAAAGGGGTTAAGCAAGTGGGGAGCGAGCGAGACACAAAATGGAGGATTGACAAAAAAACGGAAAAAAGAAGAACGAAAAAAGAAACAGCCATATCAGCCATAAGCTCATTACAGCCTCTCTCTGACTGATTTCCCCATAAGACTCCCTGAAGCAGGGAGGCGTCTCCATGGAGATCACAGAGGAGAAGTGTCAGAGGAGAAACAGAAAATCTCCGCACTGAACTGGGGCCTGCTTTGGAGATATAGATCCCCCCCAGCAGCTAGCGCTGACCAGGGCCGTTGACAAGCTTTGTCCGGGCCCAGGACAAAGTCTTCTAAAAGCCCCCCACCCACAAAATCCAATATAGAAAATGTGTAATGAGGACTTAAAGGGGGTATGCCACTACTTTGGGGCTTAATACAGTTAAAATCGTTGGCCGGGGTTTATAAAGGTGGTACAGTCTCTTATTTTTCATGTTAAGCGTTGTCTTGCTTTAAGAGAAGTTAAAAGAGGGAGTATGTAGCTAAGCTAGTGAAAGTCAATGGATCCGATTTTAACTGTATTAAGCCCCAAAATAGTGGCATACCCCTTTAATTCTGGGTCCCCTTTCTCCCTGGGCCTGGGACAACTGACCACTTTGTCCCCGCCCCCTATCGACTTCTCTGGTGCAGACTCCTGTTTTTTCTGCTTTCAGAGTGCTCAGAAGAGCAGCAGCAGCTGTAGCTGCATCATCCCCTACTAAGCTACTTCAGCTGCCAATCAACTCTTCCAAACCCTTCCTCTTCCTTTTCTTTTTCGCTCTACACCACCTACTCCAATGTCTTAGTACTGTTCTGCCTCTCACTGGTATTTCTTCTTATATTTCTATATTGAAAACTACTCCTAATACTTTTTTATTTTTTTACTACAACTGGACTACTGAAGGCTTGTGCACAAGTACATCCATGTACTTAGACTATAAGCATATCTTTGAGATTCACGGGCAAAGGAATGATAAGCTGTCAGTGCCGGAGTGCAAAGGACCAATAGATGGCATCTTCCTTGTGAATTTGAGTTGCAGTGATTACAGTGTGCTCCAAACCTCTCTGAACACGTTTCAATCGATAGTGCTGCTGACTGTTTTATCTCAACAGCATCTTAAGTCACATCTTAACAGTTACTCCACCACTTTCATCTGCTACTAAATGCCAGTCACGACAAGGAACTACAGTACAAAGCAACAAACACTGCACGTGGTACTCTTCTGAAAGTCGCTTTGGTTATAAAGCGTCTGCCAAATGCAATGTAATGTAATGTAATGTAATGTAATGTAATGTACAGAGATCACCACCACTGTTGATAAACATCGGCACAACAT
>NC_085876.1:28214578-28227078 GCF_034702125.1 Engraulis encrasicolus | reverse complement strand
AGGTGAAGAGAGGCAGTGGTCAGTTTGGCAAATATCTTGACGTTGATTATTTAATCACTAAGAGATATAGCCTTCGCCAAAGTGCAACATCTCTTTGCGAATGTGCATATCCCACAAAAAGATCTGCGCACAATGGACAATAAAACTGTGCAAGTGGTTAGGAAATGGCTGTGCCTCAACACACATTCTACACGATGTTTTATTTTCCAGAAAAAACAGGATGGTGGGCTTGGCATTCCAAACTGTATGTGGGAGTGCACAGCCACAAGGCAGTCACATCTCATCAACATGCTCAACTGCGATGACAACAGTGTCAGACACCTGGCAAGAGCGTCACTGCTTCTGGACTTTAAGAAGCGCAAGGTGGCCCGGGCAGGCAGTGGTGAGGACAACTTCCTGGGTTTTAAAAGAAAGAGCAGTGGAAAACTGGATACCCAGGCACAGGGATTTGGTGTGTCATCAGATTGGCCTGACCTAAATGATTTGTGCTGGAGAACAGGCACTGAATTAAAATGGACCTCCAATCATCAACCAGTAGAGGTCACCGATGCAGTGGTGGACAACCCATCAATCACAGTGCAAGCCAGGCTGCAACACAATAACATCAACCATCTCCTGTTACCAACAACATCTAGGCAAACCCTTTTGATCATCCAAAGGGACCGCAATATGGAGTACTGGTCCAGCCTTAAACTTCAAGGAAAATTAGCCAAACTCCCCTGTGCAGACCGCTCTACATCACATGCAATATTCAGTAATGCCACCATCAGTGATGAGATACTCATCTTCTGTGTGAAGGCACGCCTACAGGTTCTCCCCACAAAATACAATCTGTCCCTCTGGTTCCCATCTATCCACTCCCCTCTATGCATGCTACATGACCCTCCGCAACATCTGGAGTCAGTAGCCCACATAATGAACAGCTGCCCCTCCTACAAAGGACTGTATACCGCCAGACACGATAGACTGGTGGACCTCATCGCTGCCCAGATCCCCTGTGCTCCTCAGGAACAACTATACAAACATACCCCTGTCAAGCCCCACTGGTTTAATGCATCTACAAATCACTTCTCAGGAATTCCCAACACCCCAGACATCATTTGCATATCACAAGAGGAAAAAATAGTCAGACTCTTTGAAGTAGCCTGTGCCTTTGACCTGTTCATGGAGGAATCCTACTGTACCAAAAAACTGAAATACCATCCTCTAACATCTGCCATTGAAAGCTGTGGTTATAAATGTGTCCTCATCGTTCTTGTCTTTGGCAGTCTAGGCCATGTGCATAGGCTGGTGGTCAGTGGACTCAACATCAGTGGACTAAGTAAAAGATGGGCCAGACAGCTAGCTAAATACTGCTCAATATCAGCTGTTATAGGGAGCATGTTCATCTGGAAGAGAAGATGTTTCCTGTATCCTTAATGATGCATTTCCGTAACAAGATGTGTCTTTTGGTCAAAATAGTTGTTGGATTATTCATCATATTTGGTTCCTATTGATTTTAACTTGTAATGTGGAATCAAATAAAGTACATAAAATGTGTGTGTGTGTGTGTGTGTGTGTGTGTGTCTGTGTGTGTCTGTGTGTGTCTGTGTGTGTCTGTGTGTGTCTGTGTGTGTCTGTGTGTGTCTGTGTGTGTCTGTGTGTGTGTGTGTGTGTGTGAGTGAGTGTGCACAAGTGTGTGTACGCATATCCTTACCCTCCACCATGGCTGTGTGTGTGTGTGTGTGTGTGTGTATGCGCTCACCCTACATCATGCTGAGGTGCATGGTTGTGTGTGTGTGTGTGTGTGTGTGTGTGTGTGTGTGTGTGTGTGTGTGTGTGTGTGTGTGTGTGTGTGTGTGTGTGTGTGTGTGTGTGTGTGTGTGTGTGTGTGTGTGTGTGTACGCATATCCTTACCCTCCACCATGGCTGTGTGTGTGTGTGTGTGTTCGTGCGTGTGTGTGTGTGTGTATGCGCTCACCCTACATCATGCTGAGGTGCATGGTTGTGTGTGTGTGTCCTCATCCTCCAGCATGCTGAGGTGCATGGCTGTGTGTCTGCGTGTGTCTGTGTGTGTGTGTGTGTCTGCGTGTGTGTGTGTTTGTGTGTGTGTGCATACACTCACCCTCCAGCATGCTGAGGTGCATGGCTGTGTGTGTGTGTGTGTTTGTGTGTGTGTGCATACACTCACCCTCCAGCATGCTGAGGTGCATGGCATCGTTGGCCTTCTTAGGCACACTGAGCATGACCTCCAGCCCATCCTTGATCTCGCCCTTACCCTCCTCACAGCACGTCAACAGCTCCTGCACACACAAAGAAGCCAAGCCACACATTAACACAGGGGCGCAGACACACGCACAAACACACGCACAAACACGCACAAACACGCACAAACACACACGCGCACACGCACACGCACACACACTCCGCCACCTTTAACTTGTTGTGTCTGACCTTTTCTCTAAGAGAGAGGGGCAGTCCCCCTCACAGCGCTACATTTAATTCCCCATTGCCTCGGTGACTCTCCAACTGCACAGACTGTTCCCAGATCAGTAAACTAGAGCACTTGGCTCCGCTCGGCTCTGCCTGGCTATGGCAAATCATTCCATTAGTGCAGGTCAGTGAGCAGGCACTCCAACCAAACAGCTTCCAGTTGCAGCATTTGGGGTGGCATAACACCAGTGAACTGTTGGTGAACTGTACTGTCATTGCAGATTAACCAAGGTGAGAAACAATACAGGAGTGATGCTGGCAATGCACTTATTGACAGTATATAGCCATTATTACATCAAGTCGTAGGAATACAACACTAAATATTTGTTCTGTTTCGTAACCACGGTTACATATGCAACCATCGTAGTACGGCAAGCATGTTCTTTCTATTTCCATTTCACAGACCTGCACAGATGCACGCACGCAAGCACGCAAAGTATGAGCTGAATTTCAATCATGAGTGACTCGTCTCACCTTTAGCAGCAGCTGGTACTTGGTGATCCTCTGAACGGGCTTGATCAGATAAGAGGAGATGGAGTTGGCAAGACGATGCCTCTGCTGAATCTCCTGTTAGAGACAAAGAGAGAGAGAGCGAGAGAAAGCGAGAGAGAGTGAGAGAGTGAGAGGAGTGAGAGAGAGAGAGAGAGAGAGAGAGAGAGAGAGAGAGAGAGAGAGAGAGAGAGAGAGAGAGAGAGAGAGCGAGCGAGCAGGGGAGAGACATTAAAGCAACAGTATGTTTTAAAAAAAATAAAAAAAACATTAAAGTAATGTTTCCACAATGGTCTATCGACTGGTAAAAGGGCACTCACATCAAAGTAGGGCCCAGCATGCTCCAGGATGAGCTGGGTGGAGTCGGGTTTGTTCTTGCAGTAGTTCACATACATCTGGAACTTGTCCGCCTGTGGCAAGAGGAGCAGAAATGACATTCACATTTGTCCCTCCATAGAAATGACTACTTTGAAGATGAACCAACTGTAGTACCTAGCTCACCGAAGCTCAGAAATGTTCAAATACGAAGCGCATTACATGACACCAAAACAAGCTGCCACATTAAAGGCTGCTATGGAGTCCATTCCATTCACTTAAGGATACCCTATTACGTTATTATTATTTTTTTTACCTGGTTACACAAAGGCCAGCCAAAATAAATAAATGTATATTAACAAACTCACCCAGGTGACGAAGCAATGGCCCACATCCTCTGGTAGCTGTTCGTACTTCTCAAGCTCTTTGAGGAATATGCTGAAAACATCAACAAACAACTTTAATTAGACAATGCACATCATAGAATAGAATAACTGTACAGTCACTACACACGCAACATATAAACTATAAAGACACATCCAACAAGATTAAAAGCATGTCCCTCTTTAGTGAAACATGCATTTTTTAATATTTCCAGGACAATTATATTAGCGACAGTCTGTGCATGTGTGCATGTATGCGTGTGTGTATGTGTTTTTAAGGTCGTCGTGTCAAACTCACTTGTGGTGGAACTCGTAGAGGTCCTGCATGTTGCCAAAGATGATGTGCTCCTTGTTGACGATGCCGGGAGGGATCTCCTCCACACCGCTGGTCATCTCCCACAGGTATGTCTGCAGGTGAAACAGAAGCGTCACAAAATGACTATGCATAAACAAACATACTGTATCTTGCATGGGTACCACAAACCTCAATTGACCTTAGCTCCATATGAAAATCAATTATAACCAGCACAATGACTAACACAACTGTAAATGTGCCTCATTATAAGTCCAGGAGCTCAGTTAGGATTTTAGAGGCACAATAAATCAGTGCAGTGCAAGTTAAACACAAACGTCACAAAATCACTGTGCATAAATAAATGTATTTTGCACAGGTGCCACAAACGTCAATTGACCTTAAAACAGCATGATGACTAACACTATTGTAAATATACTTCATTACGGTATAAATGTAGCAGAAATGTGAGCTACTTACATCCATGCATTCCCTCAGGTCTCTCACGTAGGCCTTCTCTGTCTGAATCAGTTCCGCCATAATGAACCTGCCACAGAAAAAAACAAAACAAAGCAAAAGAAAAACAAAAACAAAACAAGACGATGATTAATTTCAAAGCTTCTGCTTGCGCATCGGAGGGCCACAGTCATCCGGACCATTTGCGCATTCAGCCACAGCGTCTTCTTAGTGATGACAAAACGCCTCCCATCTGTTACGGGCCTTGAACAACATGACACCGCACACAGAGAGGAGATGAGAAGGCTGTCTGATGCATCGCCACCTTCATCATCATCATCATCATCATCATCAGGGTGGCTGACAACTTTGCTCAGGCCTGGGACATGGTAATCTGAAAGGGCCCCCCACCCAATACATACAACGTATGTATATATAACGAGTATCCAATTCTGGGCCCGGGACAACTGACCCCTTTGTCCCCCTACTATTGGCTTCCCTGATCATCATCATCATCTCCTCCTGTTGCCGTCAGGCTGTCTTCCAAAACTCCGGGGACATTAGGTTTTTTTTGTTGTTGTTGTTTTGCATTCTTCCACACAAAATGATGATGAAATAACAAGGCATATTGTTATGATAATGGTCCTTTAATGCACGCGTCTGCCGTCTTCTGCACTGGCACTGCCAGGAATAACACACGAGTGTGACTTGCAGCAAAACGGACTCCCAGAGGAGAGTAAACAAGCGAGTGTCAATGTGGGGAAGAAAACAGCCGCCACAATGAGAGGGCAGAGGCAGGGCCATCCATTATTACTAGCAATGGGACTGAAGGGAGCCACTGTGATGGGGTTGCTGACACAGGCCTAACAGCACAACAACACCCGCCAGATTGCGAATGGGCAACTAAAACGTTGGCATGCGCTTATGTCCGAGGAAGAAAAAGAGCAAAAGAAGAATAAGGACATAATGAAACGCTAAGAAAGATGACAACAATTTGTGTGGGAGAGAGAGAGAGAGAGAGAGAGAGAGAGAGAGAGAGAGAGAGAGAGAGAGAGAGAGAGAGAGAGAGAGAGAGAGACAGAGAGAGAGGATATGTGTAGCAACACAGAGATGCAGAAAGAGAGAGAGGGATAGAGAGAGAGAGAGTAAAGTGTCTGTGAGTGTGTAGATGTGTATGAGATGTGTAGCAAGACGTACTCCTTCCTGCGTGCCGACTTGCGCTTCTCCTCGTTGAGCTCGTGGGCGGCGTCTCTCAGTTTGACCTCCGACCCCGGAGCGCTGGCCGGGATGATGTCCAGCTGCAGGTCCTTACTCTGGAGACAGGGGAGGTGAAAACACATCAACCAACAACCGCCACAGCAACACAGGGTTGAAACTAACAGGGAAGTGTGCTCAATGCATTGTTTCTATGGTTAAAATCAGGGCCGGCTGCCCTGCCGTGGCCAACCGGCAGGGTACTCGTTTACCGACCCGGGTTCGATTCCCGACCCGGCTCCTTTGCCGACCCCTCCCCATCTCTTTCTCCATTCGCTTCCTGTCCACCTCTCAAACATTCGCTTCCTGTCCACCTCTCTCCTATCATCAATAAAGACGTAAAAGACCAAAAAAAAAAAAATCTAAAAAAAAATGAAATAAAATCAGGGCCGGAGACAGGGGAGGAAAGTACTACATTATCACAGGGCTGACAAAAAACCCAGGTTAAAATGTTCCACTATGGTTATAGTTTCTCTAGCTAAAATCAGGACCGCTGACAGCTTCGTCCCCCCCAGGAACGTCATCTGAAAGTCCCTCCCACTCAGTACATACAAGGCAAGTCAATGCTCAAAATGAATTGGTTCTCTTTTTGGGGGGGAATTTGAAATCTTGTACGTGGTTTAGCAGGCTAGTATAAAGTCTGGAAGACACTTGCAGTCGAGATAGCCAGGTTCGTCATCCCTGACCTTGTGAAGACGTCTTATCAGAGAGAGCATCTCCTCCTCTCCACTAACCTCCACTTTTCACCTCTTCAGTCCATCCTGGTTACACTCACGCCTTATACCTCTGCACTCCTCAACATTTTTAAAGATCACAAATCCTCTTCCCACCCCAAATGTTTATACAATGAGTCTAAATCTAACACACGCACACAGACACCCCAAATATCTCTCCCAGATCCCCTCCTCACAGTTGGCTAATGGGGCAATAAAGTGACACCGGCTGGCCAAATAATCTTTACTCATGCCCAGCAGACATCTGGCCATTAAACTGCAGGGCTCATCGAGCAGACAGGAAACTGAACTGAGCTTCCATCTTCTAACTTGTTAATGGGCATTTAAAAGCTATTCGAGTGAGAAATCCTCCCATCGAAACACTTGAAATGTGCAGTAATCTTCTGACTTAGTGGTCTTCAATGACTATTGGTGAGCATTTAGTCGAGACGGAATTGCTATGAATGTGCAAAGTTAGGGTAAATAATCTGAATAAAAGCTGTGACGACTGTCTTTGCAGTACTTGCCCATGAATTTGTGTCTTACACTTTCACACTACTTCAGTGCTATATTGTGGTCTTAAAGGATAACGTCTGCCAATTTCAATATGCTGTTGTATTGCTCACGCTACCCTTGACTTGTCAGTACATTTTTCGACTCAGCCCTTTCTGAGATCTGAGCTATTCTATTGGGGGCAGACTTTGTTTGCATTAAAAACTTTCTTAACATAGGCCGAATCCAAATATTATCCAAAAACGTATCGCTGTTTGCTAGTCGTGTGCTGATGTTGCATAACCTTTGGTTATGGTTCTTTTTGGTGTTTCTTTTTAGTGCCTTGGATTGGATAGGACAGTTTGAGAGGAGATATAAAAGTGACTGGAGAGCTAGACATGGGAGGATTGGGAAACAAGCTTGGGCTGGAATTCAGGGCCAAGAGGACCTGTGAAATGGGGCAGAGTTGAGCATCTTTAGTGTAACACGGGGCACTTACAGCAGCCTTGTTGGAGTCAGAGGAGATGTGGTACTATTGTAATCCTTCCCCTTACATGGTGTGTGTGTGTGTGTGTGTGTGTGTGTGTGTGTGTGTGTGTGTGTGTGTGTGTGTGTGTGTGTGTGTGTGTGTGTGTGTGTGTGTGTGTGTGTGGACACTCACAGCCTTGTTAGAGTCGGAGGAGATACCGAGGGCCTTCTCCAGGGAGGTGCGGTACTTGTCCATGCGCAGGGAGAAGTCTCGGTAGCGCTTGTCCACGGCCGTCACCCACTTCTTGATCTCGGCCGCGTGGGCGTGGCCCTTGTCACAGAAGCCGTCGGCCAGCTGGATCAGCAGCTTCACACGCTCTTTGGTTTGCTGCAAAGGAAGAGGAGAGGAGAGGAGAGGAAGAATAGAAGAAAGAAAGAAAAGAGATTAGGTTAGGCAAGTAAGAGTGTGTGTGCGTGTGTGCGTGTGCGCGTGTGTGCGTGCGTGCGTGCGTGCGTGCGTGACGGCCCTGTTGGAGCTTCAAACACTTGTGGTTTGCTGCAAAGGAGAAGGAGAACTAGCAACAACAATAACAATAGTAATAGCAGTATTTGTAGATCACTGCTCCACATGGGGGGTTGAGAAAGAGAAAGGAGAAAGGACATAGAAAAGGAGAACTGAAGTGTTTATGTGATGTTTTCAAAGAGGTATTAGTTCTTATTCGAAATTAAATTGAGTTAATACTGAATTATTAATATTTCATGTAATCGAGGCCAATTTCAGCAAGTTGCTTGTTTGACAAACGGCCTGAAATTTAAAGTGTGCATTAGTAGATCTGCACAGTACTGTAGTGTACACTAGCAGAGAAGAGAACCCGAGTCAACTGTTACTCAATACACCCGTGTCTATATGCATGTACTCTTGGTGGCCTTAAAATAACAGCAGATGCGAGAGTAACTGAAGAAAGGCATTACGGGATAATTTTTGATTCATTCTGACTGCAAATGTGAGGAGCCCTGAGACTGTGGGGGTGCGTGAAGGGTATTACTGTCTAAGAGCATTAGTCTGTGGAGAAAATAATAATATACAGAGAAAAATGGTACAGTTAGTGCGTGTGTGTATGTGAAACTGAAATTGCAGCAGAGATGGAAAAGCTGTGCGTGTGTGTGTGTGTGTGTGTGTGTGTGTGTGTGTGTGTGTGTGTGTGTGTGTGTGTGTGTGTGTGTGTGTATGCACGTTCATGTGTATGCGTGTGCGTGTGAATGCGTGCCCATGTATGCGCGCATGTGTATATGCGTGTGTGTGTGTCCATGCGTGTGTGTCCATGCTTGTGTGCGCGTGTGTGCGTGTGTGTGTGTGTGTGTGTGTATGACTACCTTGGCTGTGATGTGGAAGTCCTCGTGTTCCTATGTTTGTGTTTATGCTTGTGTGTGTTTATGTGTGTGCATGTGTGTGTGTGTGTGTGTGTGTGTGTGTGTGTGTGTGTGTGTGTTTATGTGTGTGTGTGTGTGTGTGTGTGTGTGTGTGTATGACTACCTTGGCTGTGATGTGGAAGTCCTCGTGCTCCTTCAGCAGCTCCTGTGTGTGGTGTATGCTGGAGCCGGTGGAGGTGTGTGTGGACAGGTAGAACTCTCCCGTGTCGTGGATCCACTCCAACGCCTGATGGACACAAACACAAACCCATTTTTAATGATTTAAGTTAGAATAGATCAGATCATTTATTCATCCCTGAGGAAATTAAGGTGTCTACCAGCTTATACATAACACAAAATACACATAATATAGGCAAGACAAGATACACATAATATTCATTGCGAGACATAATATACATTGTATTTTCGGGTCAATCCCGATTAATGAAAACGCATTGCTATCCGCCTGTCTCAAGATGCAATCGGTGTGTCTGAGCCAAAAATTGTATACGTTTTTTATTTTATTTTTTTTATTAAATTTGGAATGGTCAAATTGCCTTGCCTAGTTGTGGCAGTCCAGTGAGATTCTATATTGATTGGCAGTTGCTGCAAGTGAGGAATGCGCCAGGCTCATGAGCCCTTTTTCCATCCACAAACTGATTCACTTAAATGTGATGCATATCAAGAAGTCAGTGCGACACGTGTGATAGAAAAACATATCGCTCTAACGTCCATTTTCTCGTACTAAATTAATTAACTATATGCTGTTGGCGGAAGTAGTCTTGCTACAGAAGTGATGGATAAGTTTCATCTGATATAGAAATGACAGGCAGGTGCAGAAGCTATGATGAGAACTGGCCTCAGAGTTCAAACACTTGCTTGAACATTACATTACATTACATTACATTGCATTTGGCAGAGGCTTTATAACCAAAGCGACTTTCAAAAGAGGACATAATCATAGCCAACATCACTAGCAAACACCTGGTGCTGCGTGTCGGGCAGAATATCCTCGCTTCCCCACGTTCTTATCACCAACTGTGCGTTCTATTCCGCTCAAATGTGAATGGATAATCATCTTGCTAGTCTAAAAACAAATGTGCATTGACACGGCTGATTGTGACGCTGTTTTATTTCCCTAGAAGCGGCCTGTTGATGGAAAACCAGGCGCACGCGTCTTATATCGCTACAAGATGAAACGCTTTAACTTTTAATTCACCCCAGAATCTGATGGAAAAAGCATGACTGATTCAAAAAACATTTAGGGAAAACAAAATCGATGGACAGACGGACAGAGAGACAGATGGGCCAGTTTGATTAATTAAAAAAGTGACAAATGTTCAGTGGGAGTTTCCTGGACGCTGGGAAGACGTGATTCAAGAGTCAATGCGACTCAGGACCCCTGCAGTGAAGCACTAAGCAATGATGTCATCGCTACTGAGCATGCAGTACACACAGACACCCAGCAGGGGGCACATGGAGACTGTGTGTGTGTGTGTGTGTGTGTGTGTGTGTGTGTGTGTGTGTGTGTGTGTGTGTGTGTGTGTGTGTGTGTGTGTGTGTGTGTGTGTGTGTGTGTGTGTGTGTGTGTGTGTGTGTGTTTCTGTTCTGGATCGTAGACCGCAGTGCACAGCTCACACGAGGCAAGCAACACACACACTGGCAGTAGCTTCAACACTACTACCATCACACTCACACACATAGACAGAAATATGTACCCACAAAAATGCACATACACGTACACACACACACTTATAATATTCACACACACTCTCTCTCACACACACACACACACGTACACCAAACACACCGGCAAAAATGCACAAATCTGTCCCAAAGTTCATCACCCTTCATGGCCGTGTGTGTGTGTGTGTGTGTGTGTGTGTGTGTGTGTGTGTGTGTGTGTGTGTGTGTGTGTGTGTGTGTGTGTGTGTGTACTGGAGGCAGTGGTAATTTCCCTAATGATAATGTCTTCTCGTGCGGCATCATGACACAGGGCCAATTAGGGGCTCACACAGCGCTATGTGTTTGCCAATCTGCGGCTTACAGCTGTCTTACACACACACACGCACCGACATACACACGCACACACAGACACAGAGACACAGAGACACGGAGACACAGACACACACAGCGAGGAGAAACTGAGTGACTGAGTGATGCATTCTTGTATTTTGTCCAACGTTAAAATATGTGTTTAGGCGTGCATATTTCTGTGTGTAATTGTTTGTGGTTTTTCTGTTGGTGTGTGTTTTTCTGTGTGTGTGTGTGTGTGTGTGTGTGTGTGTGTGTGTGTGTGTGTGTGTGTGTGTGTGTGTGTGTGTGTGTGTGTGTGTGTGTGTGTGTGTGCACGCGCACATGTGTTTGTGTCTTCAAGGGCTTTGCGTGCAATGGAGTGTTAGTTCATGTGTGTGCCCTTATTTTGACCTCCATGCTCTGTAGACACACGACTGAGGAGACAGGACATGCTGCTGCAAATATGTAAACATAGCGTGCGTGTGTGTGTGTGTGTGTGTGTGTGTGTGTGTGTGTGTGTGTGTGTGTGTGTGTGTGTGTGTGTGTGTGTGTGTGTGTGTGTGTTTACAGTATGTGTTTGTTTATGTGGGAGGTGGAAGTGATGTCTGTATGCGCTTCTTTTTAATGCACAGGGCAAAACATGGAAGCTCACTCAAACACACACAGACGACACAAAGTAAAGGGGGTAGAAAATACACATCAAGGCCAAATGATTTCATAAACCTGTACTGTACAATACAGGCCATGCAGAACATTCTAGAAAAATTCTGTCCAGTCATACCAGAGTTGTTTGTATAGGAGCATGTGTGTATGTTTATGCACGCATATTTGTATTCGCATGTGTATGGATTGTGTGTATATTGCATGTTTAAACATAGCATGTATACTGCCCTACAATTTCAGAACGCAGTATAATTCAAAATGCCAAACTGAGAAAAAAGGCTTTAAAGTTTCCTTTCTGTCCACGCGACTGTGTTGGAGGTAAAGTGGTGATGACACTTCCATATAATACTTTTTTAGGGTGAAAATTTATGCACACAAGAAAAAAGCAAAAAAACCAACATTCTCATTACTTTTTAGCTGAAAAATCATTATACTGCGCTCTGTTGTGGTATTACTGTCTACACCAAAACCACGGTGTCAATGGAGAAGTGCAGTATAAAAGTGCAGTATCGCATTATACTGCGTTCTTGGCTAGTAGCCTACCACGTAACCTACTAAAACCACAAAGCGCAGTATAATCAGTTTTTTGCGTTTTTTTCCGAAACGGGACCAAGTTGGGCCGAAAAATTTTAACACAAGAAGAAGAAGGTATTTTAAAGCCAATTTCCGGTCTAAACCCATTTTCGACCATTTTCAAGATACTGCGTTCTGATATTGTAGGGCAGTATAGAACATGCACATGTACTTTTGTATATGTGGGTGTGTGCATGAATATCCCTGTGTTTGTTTGTGTTTGCGCCTGTGCATGTGCATGTGTGTGCGTGTGTGTGTGTGTGTGTGTATGTGATGGAGGCGATGCCACTTGTACCCCTGAATAGGCTTCAGACCAGTATAACTTGTAGAAGACACATTATTGCTACTTTAACATTGTTTGGGGCACTGTATTGTTTCTCAATAATTATTGGTCCTCCAAAATAATGTAATCAAACTGTGTGTGTCAGTGAATGTACATGTGTGTGTACGCGTGTGTGTTCTGCGATGCTGTACCTGCTTGGCGCTGCGCTCGAAGACCACATA
>NC_085876.1:28202078-28209578 GCF_034702125.1 Engraulis encrasicolus | reverse complement strand
CCATTTCTAGAATCTCAACAAGTCTCAAACAACAATGCAGGGCTTCAGAGATGGACAGGAGGAGACACCGACCAACACAAGACGACAAGAGACTTGATTGGGGAACTGGCTAAAGTGAACGAAAGAAAGAAAGAAAGTGAAGACCTAAATGAAAGCATGAAAGAAAGAACGCAAAGAAATAAGGAAAGAGATTGATGGAAGGGAATGAAGGATGGCTTCACAGTAAACACAATAAGACAAAAAAAGAGAGCAACTCGGACAGCGCCACAACTTTCTTTTTAAGAACTAAAAACCCTATCTGATAAAGGGCTGAAAAAGGGCTATTTGTTACCCCATGGGTGAATCTGTCATCAGGACACTGACCAGGGGAAGAGGACAAGATAAGTGAAAGAAGCAAAGAAAACATGGCATCCTGGGAAATGAAGAGAGCGAGAAGAACAAGATCAACCAATAGATTCAACACCTCAACCTTTTCTTGAATTAACGGCCCCTGGATCTCATCATAATCCCCCCAACACCTAGCCTGGGAACTCCCAAACTGCCTTTAGTTCTACACAATCGTTTCGATCTGAAAGACACTCTCACTTGTGATTAGGTCTGGTGTTAACCAGGCAACCCAACACCACCTTCACCTCAAAGAAAACATACACCTTAGTATTAGAAAATAAAACGGACCATTGCTCCCACATGGCAAGCACCGACCCCTCTTAGCTGTCTCCTTCTCAAAGCCCCCCTAGGGTTCCCCAAACGCCCGCCGGGGGGCGTTAGAGCCCCTGTTGAGAAACACTACAGTAGATTCAGGAGTTCCATAACTTTCTTTTCTTGGAACTAAGTATCTGATACAGGACAGAAAAGGGCTATCTGGTCCATCCAGGGTTCTTCTGGCACCAAGACAGGGACTAAGACAAGAGGGCAAGATGAGTAGAAAAAAAGGAAGAAAAAGAGATGGGTGCAGAAGACAAATAGGATGGCCTTGCAATGAACAGAACACAAAAGAGACAGATAGCAAAAAACAGCAAGCTAAGGAGACCCCTATCTAACGAAGAAAGGGGCTATCTGCTGCTTCCTATCCTGTGTGAACCTGCTACCAAGACACCAACCAAGACAAAGAGGACAAGATAAGTGAGAGCAGAGAGGACAAAAAAAAAAGATTGAGGAGGGGGAAAGCGGGTGGCATCACGATAAACAGAGCAAAGAGAGAGAGAGAGAGAGAGGGAGAGAGAGAGAGAGAGAGAGAGAGAGAGAGAGAGAGAGAGAGAGAGAGAGAGAGAGAGAGAGAGAGAGAGAGAGAGAGAGAGAGAGAGAGGAACAAGACAGTTCCAGAACTTTCCTTTTTGGAACCTGAGGAGACCTCCATTTCATCCAGAGGCAGAAAAGGGCTCTGTGTTACTTCCTGTGTGAATCTGCCTGCGAGTCCCCTTTTTTGTCAGGCAGGTTAGTGCCATTGATTCCCTCACAGTGGCACCATCTACCGTGCCCGCCATCTCAATGAAGGGACCCTGAAAGCCCCTGGATTTCTCCCCTACATTTTTCTACCCCACCATCCCTCTCCCTCTCCCTCCTTCTTCTTCCCCTCTCTAGGACCAGTGGGAAGGGTGCCTTTTAGTACCCTAGCTCAGGCGAACCTCTCACAAAGGGGTGGCAGGTTGAATGGGCGAGCAGTGTGATGGTGGTGTTGGTGGTGGTGGTGGTATAGGGGTGAGAAGGGGACACCTTTTGTGTGGTGGACAGGACAGCCTGGTTAAAAGCAGCCTGGGCTCCAATGTGGCGGCGAGGAACAGAAGCGCAGGGAGCTTGCTGCTCACTACCAGCCGTGACCTATGGCAACCGAGTGGCAAGCACACAACTGGGGAGGTGAGAGGACGCTGGGCTTGAAAGGAACTGATTGTAAGTGTGTGTGTGTGTGTGTGTGTGTGTGTGTGTGTGTGTGTGTGTGTGTGTGTGTGTGCGTGTGCGTGTGTGTGTGTGTGTGTGACAGAGAAAGAGATGAGCGAGTGCGTGCGTGTGTGTGACTCTCTCCCAGGGGCACGGTTGACAAAAAGCTTTGTCAGAAAGAACCCTGTGAATGGCTGCTGTTGACCAAAGTGTTGTTGGGGTTATAGCTGAGTCCTGGGCTTGTTGACAAAAGAGCGAATGGTCGACATGTTTGCGGTGTTTGACCTCGACATTTACGTACTTCAGACAGTCACTTCAGTCAAGCTACAACCTATGGTTTGTCCCATGCTATCCAATCCAATCCTAACCTATCTTATCCTATCCCGTCCTATCCCATCCTATCCCGTCCTATCCTATCCTATCCCGTCCTATCCTATCCTATCCCGTCCTATCCTATCCCGTCCTATCCTATGCTATCCCGTCCTATCCTATCCTATCCCGTCCTATCCTATCCCGTCCTATCCTATCCCGTCCTATCCTATCCCGTCCTATCCTATCGCATCAAATCCGATCCAATCCTGTCCAGAGGCAGTTCACCTAAAATCATCATTTAATCTTATTTTATTTCTCCTTTACATGGAGGCAAAAGCCTCTTTTCCAAGTGAGCCTTAGCATGTTCAGGCCGACGGAGATTTGTGTCGATGCCCGTTCGAGGCCCTCTAACCTCGAACCTACTGACGCGTTGACACTGAAAAACCTGGAACCATGTGGAATCAGGCAAGGGATAGAAATGAGAGACAGGGCCCTGCCGTGGCCAACCGGTAGGGCACTCGCTTGGCATGCTGCTGACCCGGGTTCGATTCCCGGACAGGGTCCTTTGCCGATCCCTACCCGTCTCTCTCCCAATTCGCTTCCTGTCCACCTCTCACACTGTCCTATCAAAATAAAGTCGAAAAAGAACAAAAAATCTAAAAAAAAGAAGGAAAAAAAACCGAGAGAGCGAGAGGGGGCGAGAGGAAGAGGGATAGAGAGGAGGTGTTGAGGAGACAGAGAGAGAGGAGATGTTGGAAGAGAGAGGAGGAAGAGAGGAGGAAGAGAGGATGATAGAAGAGATGATAGAAGAGATGCTGGAAGAGCGTTGGCTGGGCTCTGACCTCGATGGCGTGCTGGAATTGCTCGTGTTCCCTCTGCAGTTGCTCCGCCTCCTGTAGAGAGCTGGCCGTGATCAGACCAGCGTTCAACATGGACTCCCCATTACGGATCCAGCCCAGCACCTAACAAACACACACGCACGCACACACAAACACACACACACACGTTGAGGTTCAAAAACACAGTGACACACAGGGATACATGAACAAGTACAAACAGTAAAACACAACCAAAGCCAATCTCCACTTAACAAAACAGGTATAAAGACAGTTATGCACTCTGATATTGCTGAAGAAACAATTGCAAAAAAAACTTCCGTGAAAACACGCTATTGCTCCCTCACAGACACACATTCATAGATCTCTCTGTCAGTGTGACCCCTGCAGTGCACACATGTGGAGGTTGTATGTTGCATGCACTGGATGTGTGTGTGTTGCTTTAATTAGGCCGTGTCAATGGCTGCCCTCGAGCTCTGCAGCACAATGCCGGGTCACCTCTGGTGTGTGAGTGTGTGTGTGTGTGTGTGTGTGTGTGTGTGTGTGTGTGTGTGTGTGTGTGTGTGTGTGTGTGTGCGTGTGCGTGTGCGTGTGCGTTTTGTTACTGAGGAAGTTTGGGTGAGAATACCATTTTTCACTGCAGATAAAAGCCTGAGGCAGCTTTAGGGCGTGAATCTATATGTAGCAGGAAAACACGAGTTGGTGCTTAAAGGCGTCTACCGTATACAGTATGAGTTTACCCCTGCACGTATGACTCGGAGGGAAAGTTTGCGTGTATATGTCTGCTTGCCTACAGGTGGCGTACTTGCATTTATTGCTCTTTTGTGACCTTTTGTGCAAGGAGGAGGAAAATGTATGAGGGTCTGTCTCAGTTTAAACAAGTTTGATAGTGGCATAGAAGCTTATGGTGTTACTGTGATAGAAGCATACACTATACTCTGACACTGTCTGTGGATGCCACAGCTTTACGCACTGCTCCAGGTGCATGCTCTGTCTGTGTTTAGTTTGTGTGTGAACAGTTGTATGTATGTTGGACCTCAGCCTGTAACGTAGGTGTACGCACTGCTTCAGGTGTCTGTGATGCTGCTCTGAATATAGCTGTGTGTGTGTGTGTGTGTGTGTGTGTGTGTGTGTGTTTATCTGTTTGACCTCGACCTGTAGATGGCATACTTGTACACACTGTTCCAGTGTGTGTGTGTGTGTGTGTGTGTGTGTGTGTGTGTGTGTGTGTGTGTGTGTGTGTGTGTGTGTGTGTGTGTGTGTGTGTGTGTGTGTGTGTGTGTGTGTTTACCTGTTTGACCTCGGCCTGTAGGTGGCGTAGTTGTACACACTGCTCCAGGTGTCGTCGGTGCTGCTCGGCCGCCACGTCCAGCTCCTGCTGCTTCTCATGGAGGAACTCCAGCAGATCCTGAACACGCGTGGCCATGTCCACATCACGGTCACACAGCAACTCCACACCTATGGAGAGAGAGATTAGAGAGGTTTGAAACTCATTTATTGGACTTCACCACCAGTTCATAACATACAATATTTTCCCTACAACATCTGCCCTTGGCATGAGAAGGGAGGAGCCCTCTCCTTCACAAACTCAATACGAGAGAGAGAGAGAGAGAGAGAGAGAGAGAGAGAGAGAGAGAGAGAGAGAGAGAGAGAGAGAGAGAGAGAGAGAGAGAGAGAGAGAGAGATATGGAGGGAGACAGGGATGGAGGGAGAGAGGGGGTAATAGGAGAGGGAGAGAGGGATGGAGAGAAAGAGGGAGGGGGAGGGAAAGGAGACAATAAGTCGAGAGGCAGGGATAGAGGGAGATAATGGAGAAGGAGGCAGAGAAGTTGGAGGAGGTGTGAGACAAACAGGGGGAGAGAGGGGGAAAGGAAGAGGAGAGAGATTTTAAGTTAATTGAATAATCATTCACTGTCACTTCAAAGTCACTAGATCACATTGGGCTTCCCCCAAAAAATAACAAGCTGCCTGAGCAATGCGTTGATGTTGCCTGGTTAACACCAGACCTAATCACAAGTGAGATTAGGTCTGGGGAGTTGCCTATTGTAATTTCCGTATGGGGCCGGAATACTTGGCTATTATGACACACTGCCCTGCTCTCTGATTGGGCAGAGAAACTGTTAGGTCGGAATGCTTGGCCATTATGACACAAGTACCATGATCTTGTACGTTATGAGTCATCCTCGCCATACTGTCTTTCAGATCGAAACGATTGTGTAGAACTAAAGGCAGTATGGGAGTTCCCAGGCTAGCATTGATGCATTTCAGCTTGAAATAGTGCCGTTTCTGAGCAATCCAGACATCCCCCAAACCAGACCGTGTGGTCGTGGGTCTTCCAGTAACACATTCAAGTTGAGACCGCTATCAACAATTTAACCAGGAGACCTTCCCATGAGAAAGATGAACAGAGTGTGTAAACAAAGCAGGAGAACGACAGAATATGAGGAAGTGAATGAGAAACAGACAAACTGACTGACAGACAGACAGAGGTGAAGGGGGAGGGGAGGGGTAGAAGAATGGAAAGGGTCAGAGAGAGATAGAGATGGAGAGAAAGAAATACAGAGAATGAGAGCGAAAGAGTGTGTGTGTGTGTGTGTGTGTGTGTGTGTGTGTGTGTGTGTGTGTGTGTGTGTGTGTGTGTGTGTGTGTGTGTGTGTATGCGCGCGTGTGTGTGTGTGTGTTCCTTCAGGAAGCAGTCAGCACATTTTCACAGACGTTGGCTCAGGCCAACACACACACAAGGAGGGCTACCGAGGCAGCTCTCAGTTACACCATCAAAACAGCCAACCATGTCATGCTAATTGCCGTCCTGGACTGCTACACCATTTTGTCTGGCTGTTACACAGGGTCCAACCCAATCTAGTCCCTCTCCTCCTCTCCTGCTGCTTGTAAACCTTGTGATGCGGGGCAGTACGTCATTTATTCAATATCTCACCAAAGATCAATTCAAAGGTCTTGGAGGGCAGAGGGCGTCTGTGAAGAACGAGGCTACAAGTAAAAGGCGAGGACAGGAGCTACTCGTTTGAGATGGAGCCACACACTCACTCTTGTACTCTCTCCTACACCAGTGGTTCCAAACCTTTTGTGAATAAACGCCCCCCTGGACCTCATCATGAGCCTGCCAACGCCCCCTTATTATTTAAAAAATAAAAAGGAGCAAAATAGAGCAATGTATCCTTCTCAACGCCCCTCTAGGGCTTCCTAATACCCCCTGGGGGCCTGTATTCTACAGAATCACATGTCATCCACATCATGTGTGAACAGGTGGATATGATATGACAACCGCGTGAGAGTTTTTGCAGCAGTTCCTCTCCTATCATCTTCTGTTCTGTCTTTCCTATGTCAAAGCTATCGTTTTCTCCCATCTGCTGTTTGTGCATGTGTGATCGTGTGCTGTAGGTCCAGCTGAAGCAACATGGCTCAGTATGCACACGTGAGATTGATTGTGTGTGTGTGTGTGTGTGTGTGTGTGTGTGTGTGTGTGTGTGTGTGTGTGTGTGTGTGTGTGTGTGTGTGTGTGTGTGTGTGTGTGTGTGTGTGTGTGTGTGTGTGTGTGTGTGTGTGTGTGGAGAGAGCATGGCATGGATTTGTGGAGAGTAGATTACACCCCCAATCCTCCACCTGCTGCTGACAGCACCTTTATGCCTCATCACACACACACTCACACTCATAGTCTTTCGCACGCACACACACACACACACACACACACACACACACACACACACACACACACACACACACACACACTCACAGTCTTTCGCACGCGCACACACACACACACGCACACACACACACACACACACGCAGGCACGCACACGCGCGCACACAAACAGTCTCTCTCACTCACGCACCACAAGTTGGGAGACTGACAGGAGCAATGATTGAATGCAATCCACACATTCAGCCTTACTGGAAGTTTGACATGAGGACACACTGAATGGGATTCTCAGGGGCAACACACCCTCCCACCATTCCTCCAAACACCCACACACACACACAGCTGGCAGAGAGGACCGTCGCTGCCCACCCAGCCTACCTGCCTCCCCAGCCCCAGGCTCTTTCACTTGGGCTACTACAATGGTGCAGAGAGAGAGAGAGAGGGGGGGGGACAGCGAGAGGTAGAGAAAGAGAGAGAGGTAGAGGAAGAGAGAGCGTGAAGTAGAGAGAGAGAGAGAGAGAGAGAGAGAGAGAGAGAGAGAGAGAGATATAGAGCGTGAGATATATAGAGAGAGAGCGTGAGATAGAGAGAGAGAGATGGCCCTGGGTGGTTGCTGGCTAATGGCTGGAGCTGTGGCAGGGGAGTTGTTATGGTGGATAGGCGGGAGGGATGCGAGATGCTGATCTACTGTATAGACCTGGAGGTGAATTATTCATGTAATGGGGGCTAGTGGAACAGGAGCAAGAGCAGGTGATTGCTGAGGTGAGGTAAGGTGGGTGGAGAGGTGCTGTTGGGTCACAAGGAGCTGCCCTTCTGGTT
>NC_085876.1:28194578-28197078 GCF_034702125.1 Engraulis encrasicolus | reverse complement strand
GAGACACACATTAGCAAAGTTGTGAAATTCTCAATGGGAATCATCGCAACTCATCATACTGTACGTTAGAAAAGATTTCATTAGATTACACTTAGTTGACGCATTTGATCCAAAGCGATTAACAGCTATTTAGAAACGGGGGACTGGTTACAGTCTCTGGAGCAATGTCGGGTTAGGTGCCTTGCTCAAGGGCACTTCAACCATGGATGTTATGGGATTCGAACCTTCCGATTCCAAGACAAACTCCCTAACCATAAGGCCATGGCCGTCCTTCAATACACACGTTAGCAAAGCATGTACACAAGTACTAATGTGCACACGTTGTACAGGTGTTGGAATGGCTGGGCCCCCAGGGAATCACGCATATGGTAGCGACATACACGTTAGCAAATACATAGGGATGTAGGCATTGAAATGGCAAAGTCCCTGGGGGATGCAAACACAGATGGGCACAAACACCTTTAAAGACGTAGAGGAAATGTACATACATGCAGGCATTGAGAGGCTCGGCAAACACACACAAACAAATTCATTATCTATACAAGTCTCTCTCTCTCACACACACACACGCGCACTCACACTGCTGTACAATGCATGGAGAAAAAAGGCACACATAGACACACAGGTTGAGTAATATGTTTTGGATGGAGGAAAAATATACCTATACATGTGCCATGTGTGCGCACACACACACACACGCACACGCACGCATGCACAGTTGTATGTACGCACAGCACACACTCAAAAAGACAATAGAGAAACACAGACACAATATGCACACACGATAGCCAGATGCATGGGGAAGATATGGGGGAGGAGAAGATTATATTTATGTGTCAGTTTTTTGTTCATTTCTGTGCTACGACTTGGTATGCTATGATGTGATTCCAAAAACATGCTCCGATAGTAAATCATTCTGTTGCTATGCCAACAAGTGATTTTACACATCAGGAAGGATAGGAGTGCTGCAGTGAGAGTGAGAGTGTGATACAGAGAGAGAGAGATAGAGGGGGGGGGGGAGAGAGAGGGAAGGAGGGGGAGAGAGAGAGAGAGAGAGAGAGAGAGAGAGAGAGAGAAAGAGAGAGAGAGACAGACAGACACACAGACAGACAGACAAAGAGTGCTAGAGAAAGAGTGCTAGAGAAAGAGAGCAATAGACAGAAAGATGGTAAAATAAAAGACATTGATATAAGGGAAGCACTAAGACACAGTGGTGAGAAGCGCTGAGCAGGAGAGATGGATAGATGGAAGAAAAGAAAAGAAAAGAAGAGAAAGGATGAATAGATGTGAAAGAGGAGTGGATCCATAAAGAGAGTGTGTGATGGCGACGGCCAGAGAGCAATGAGCCGTAATTGAACATTTTAAAGCGGTAATCCTTCACTCAAACAATCGCTACCTAATCATAACATTGTCCCCTATTGGTAGACGGAGTCACAGTGGGTGGGATGAAATCGCTCTCCTCTTTCATTTTTTGTGTTTTATTCATTCGTTTCTTTTTTTTCCGCCTCTCCCAGCCGTAACACTGGCTTCTCTGTAATTACCCCAAATTGCCGCTACACTCGCTCTAGCACACACACACTCTCCATTACTCTGAGCAGACGGGTGTGTGTGTGTGTGTGTGTGTGTGTGTGTGTGTGTGTGTGTGTGTGTGTGTGTGTGTGTGTGTGTGTGTGTGTGTGTGTGTGTGTGTGTGTGTGTGTGTACGTGTGTGTGCGTATGTGTGTGTTGAAATGGAGTTCCCCATTTTAGGCTGCTACTGAAAACAGTGCTGGGATTACAGTCTGATGATTTGTGGTGGCTGTGACTTGTAGGCGGGTGAGAGCTGTTTAACATGAGCACTAGAGGCGATGGCCTTTTTCACACTAGCAGATACACTTTCGTTTGGAGGTTTATTTGCAACACCTTCCCCAAAACCCCTAAAATCAGCGCTTTATAAAATACAAAACTTTAATAAAAATAAAAGAATAAAAATATAATACGTCCTAATAAAGCTGCTCCTCAACGCATTTACAAATAGCACTCTCAAACTGACCACTAAGATGAGGAAAGGATCATTACTACAAATGCACTCTGCAAAAAAATACTTACAATAAATAAGTGCAATGCAATAAATAGACTGAGTGCTGCAAGGTAGTGGCAGCAGCAGTTAATTTTAGTATGAATGTGTGCAGAATACAGAAGAAGTGGGCAACATAGAAGAGAGAGCAGCAGAGTGTGTGTGTGTGTGTGTGTGTGTGTGTGTGTGTGTGTGTGTGTGTGTGTGTGTGTGTGTGTGTGTGTGTGTGTGTGTGTGTGTGTGTGCGTGTGTGTGTGTGCGTGTGTGTGTGTGTGCGTGTGCGTGTGTGTGAGAGAGAGAGAGAGTCCTCCTAATTAGTGGGTGAGAGGTAGGATACAGATTATGTAATGCAGAACTGGTGCAGAGATGCTTTAGGAGAAGGAGAGGTAGAGATTAATATAGAGGAGGGCGAGAGAGAGAGAGAGAGAGAGAGAGAGAGAGAGA
>NC_085876.1:28182078-28189578 GCF_034702125.1 Engraulis encrasicolus | reverse complement strand
TGCATGTAAATGAATACGACTACAAACGGAAACGGTTGCGTTAGCATTTGAGCTGATGCGATGCAGGAAAAGTGAAAGTCGACTTTTTTTTGTGAATGATTTGTCTGAATGAATTATGGCAGATGTCCCGGGATGTAAACTCATACAAATGTGTACAAACAAAAACAGTCGCATCAACGTTTATATTGGACAAATAACAGACATTGCAAAAGAAAAAGAAAAAAATATTAAGACATTGCATTTTCTGCAGCTGCAACATTGTCCACCCAAGCAAGCCTGAACTTCCATTAACATTAAAAAGCACTATACACATTTGTACAAGAAAAAAAGGAGACATTGCATATAGTAGCTGCCATGTGCTGTTTTAGCTAATGGTCGTCTTTGCTGAACAAAGCACAGTCGTTGGCCAAAGCATCCAAACCCGCACTAACATTTTCATCCTGCTGACGCTGTGATATACACTTCAGTACAAAAATGCAGTATATGAAATATAGATACACATGCCATAAATGTTGCACCGACATTACATCAAATATTCTGCTGCATGAAAAAAGACCTCGCATAAAGAGACCTGTCTAGCCCCAGTCCCGACCGAAGACATTGCATGCAAGTATGCAGCGCTCTAAATCATCACCTGCCAACCGGCCAAATGCTGGTGAAAATTCAGTTTGGCAGGTAGAAAAGACAACTTTTACCAGCCACTTTGACCCACTCGTGAGCGTGTGTTTGGCTAGTAAGATTTTTTTCATCACCAGCTGAAATGGCTAGTAGATGGTTAAGCTAATTTAGAATCCTAAAAGTGGCCCTGCCATGGCCAACCGGTAGGGCACTCGCCTGCTAAGCGGCTGACCCAGGTTCGATTCCCGGCCCAGGTCCTTTGCCGACCCCTCACAGTCTCTCTACCAATTCGCTTCCTGTCCACCTCTCACACAGGCCTATCAAATAAAGTCGAAAAAGACCAAAACAAATCTTCAGAATCCTGAAAGTATGTAAGTGGGCTGTCTATAAGCCAGTCCCTGTGCAGACCTGTGCTTCAGCTGCCCAGGTGCTGTGTGCCCCTGGACCTCCTGGTCTTGGCCCCCCGGGTCCTGATCCGCTTCTGGTGGCCCCAGAGCTCGTTGCTCCTGCTGGCAGCCCTGACACCTTCATGGCGCTCGCATATCCAAAACAGCAACCAGTGTGCTACGTGAGTGTGCCTCACACGTCTCGGCCTCGCTAGTCCATACTGAAGACTCTTTTTAATCTGCCTTCAATCTTGTTTGTCTTCCTCTCTCAGCACACAAGCAGACTCAAGAGTACGGCCCCCATTTAAAACACACAAACACACACACACAAACACACTCCGAGACTCTGCAGCTGTGAAGCATAGGAGACAGCGCTGAGGGCTGATCCAGGAGTCGTGTGTGTATGTGTGTGTGTGTGTGTGTGTGTGTGTGTGTGTGTGTGTGTGTGTGTGTGTATAGGAACCTTCTGGCCTCCTAGAATCCAGAGTCCTGTCTAGTCTGGCTCAGATCTCCCCCCGTCTGGCTCCCCACCAGAGCACCATTTCCCCCCTCTCACTCTCCGTCTCACATTCTCTCTCCCTCCCGCTCTGTCTGTCTGTGTCTGTCTGTCTGTCTGTCTGTCTGTCTGTCTGTCTGTCTGTCTGTCTGTCTGTCTGTCTGTGTGTCTGTCTGTCTGTGTGTCTGTGTGTCTGTCTGTCTGTCTGTCTGTCTGTCGCAGCAGTCTCTCTCTCTCTCTCTCTCTCTCTCTCTCGCTGTAGCAGCAGCCGCTCTCTTTCGCTCTCTTTCTCCCTCTCCCTCCCTCCAATCCCCCCCCCCCCCCCCCCCCCCCCCCCCCCCCCCCCCCCCACCTCCTCTCCTGCCTGCCACCACCGCAGCTGTGCGACAACAGATGACGCCACTGGCGGTTCATCCAGAGGGAGTGAAGGAGTGATGGGAGACGAGATGAGGAAATGGTAAAATGTGTCTCTTCTTTAAAGCTCTGCTCCTTTCAAGTTTGTGCTTGAACTTAAACCTGGAAACAGGAATTAGGTGTGATGGGATTCAGTGATTCATGCTGATCATAAAGAGACGAATGGTTGAATGGATTCCATCCAGAGAGTGAAAGAATAGGAGGAGAAGAGGGAAGGGAAATAAATGGAAAAATGCCTCCCTTCTCCCTTTGAGGAATACCATGGCATATATGTGATGAGAATTTTAGCAAAATGTTGAGTTCTCACTATGATGTCACAAGGACTTTGCAGGATGTTTAACACAGAGTTATATGGGAGCTGTAGAATGTTGGACTAAATTCTAGAAGAACTAGGGGTAAAATTCTTTCTGCTCAAAGGGTTAAGTGATACTCCTTGTGCTTTGAACTGACCTGGGAACAGTTTAGGAGCGATTTGGCTTCAGTGATTCATGCTGGGCTCATGGTGGAGATTGGTCGCAAGGATTCCAAAATGGTAAAACTAAAATGGGAATCTGGAAATCAGCCCATTTCCCAAAACAGTGCGGTGGTGTTTTATGGACACAGCGTGTAGCTTTTTAACAAGGAAAAACATGTTACGTCAAGGCTACTGCGTAACTACCAAAACTTTTCTTTCAGTAAAACAAGTGTCTGGGTTGCACAAAACTAAACTACGCTAAGTTCCACACCAGCTAGTAAACCAGGAACATATTCTGCATTTTGTTCCTGGCACCTTAAGAATGGGCATGGTCTCTATTACGAGGGGGTGTGTTTCATTGGGAGCAAGTTGCACAGTACACCCAGAGCTCGAACTGCACATAAATAGCAGTGCTATTCTGTGGCTAATAACAATCGACCTTCCCCGATTTAAATGTCCCATAGCTCAGCCTCTACCAGACATTACAGCTAAAAAATCAGTTCATCACGACCTGCTGGTCAATGAAGGGGCCGGTCGGTGTTAAGACGCCATTTTAAAGACAATAACATTCACATCCACCCTATCCCTACTGTATCAATTTCACACACGCACACAAACTCTGGGTTCAATTACTCTCCCCAAGTCACTGGCAGAGGCCACTACACTACACTTCACTACACTCCCACCCATGGTAATCTCTCTCTCCATCTCTCTATCTCCTCTTCAAAAACATTACTCATCACTCAACATGACTCTCTACTCTGCACTGCTGCTGCGGCCATATTTCAATACGCACCATAAAGGTACTGGCTGTGGTTTTTAATTTTGTGTATGTACATAATGACAGGCACATTACACATAAGACTTACAGCTTAGGTAATTACGTTGCATTTGGACCTTGCCTTGCCCACTCTTCTCCTTGATGCTCGTGTGTGTGTGTCTGTGTGTGTGGTTGTAACGAGTACAGCGAAATCGAGCATGTATCATGGGGCACCACGGTACATACAGTACGTGCTATTGGCCACTGACCTCCTTTTTTTGTGATTAACATTTTATTTAATTTTTTAAAAATATTGTTTTAGGGGCTTTTATACCTTTATTTGACAGGACAGTCGAAGATGGTGACAGGAAGCGAATGGGACAGAGAGACAGGGGAGGATCGGGAAATGACCCCGGCCAGACTCGAACCGGGGTCCCCGTGGGTGGGCATGCAAGCCCAAATGTGGGGGGCTTAGCGTGCTGCGCCACAGCGCGCCGTGATTAACATTTTCTTATTGCGCAGACAGAAGTAAACATGTCAGGTATAAAACATAAAAAATCTATACAGCAGGGAAAGTGAGCTCATACAATAACACACACAATTTCAAAGAAAAAGGATGTAGTAATACAAATGAAGATACAGACAATGTTCAGACAGTTCTTCCACTACAAGCCGCTCACCTCCTTGACGTGCGTGTGGAAGGCGACGGACATGTCCAGCAGCACCTTGCGCTGCTCCACGCGGCGTACGAAGTCCTGGATGCGGTCCTCCAGCTGGTGGGCGGCCTGGTAGATCTCCTCCGGGTCACACTCGCCCGTCTGGGCCAGCTGCTCCGCGGCCTCCAGCAGCTTATCCGCATTGGTGTACGTGTTCTGTTACACAATGACGCAATACAATACTTGTGTTTATATAGTGCAGTATCACAACAATGATATCGTCTCAAAGCACTTACCAAATACACATACACACATTCACATACCAGCTCTGTAGGCTGCCGTATGGCATCAATTGCTAAAGGTTGTTTGAGATGGCTTGCTATCGTGATCCAAACACAGCCAGATATGGATTCTCATCATACACACTAGTAGATGGCACGTATGTGCTCCCACGTGCAAGTTCACACATCTATTGGCTCCAATGTACCAACATACCAACCACACACCCACGCACGCACGCACACACTCACGCATGCACCCACAGTTACATAATGCTAATGTGGCAATGTATGAATTCAAATGGATAACATCCTTGCATGTTACATGTCACTACATGATAATCATCACTTCAAGTGAGACGCACGCAACTCATCATTTCACACATGGAGGTACAACTCAATTACATAAAGTTACATCATACATTTCTTTAAATCAGAGTGAACCGAGCAGAAGAGTGGGATTCGAACCTGCAACCGACTGATCTAAAGTCCATCTCCTTAAACATTAGCCCTTGACTGCCCATAATTTGTCTGCAAAATTAGACAATACTGTCACAAAATCTCTTGGGGGTTGTGAACACTACAACAAGGTTGTGAATGTCCAAGACAAAATTTCCCTTGGGACCAATTAATTCATCTTGTATCTCGACAGTTGAGGTTACTGAGGTGAAGCGTGCCGAAATAGTAGCAGAACACAAGCGGGGCGGTGTTTTGTTTACCTGGGCCACTTCCTCAAAGTCCTCGTGGCGTTTCTGGAGGGCCCGCGCTCGATGGAGAGACTTCCCCACTCCTGTGTGCTTGCTGAGGAACGCCTCGCCATGGTTCTCGATCCAGTCCAGCACCTAAACACACACACAAATGCACGAGCATGCACACACGCGCACGCGCACACACGCACAAATACAGAGATACAAAAGGTTAGACAGAGCGGGACACAGGCACATACATATAATTTCTCCTTTGTGAATATAGTACATCATGGTAAAAATGGAACATTCTGAAAGATTATGTGGCCGAATTTCAAACATTCAAACAAAGACATTGTTACTACTATGTAAACTAGATCATGCCAACTATGGAGCTGTTTAAAATCATGTGTTCTCAAACCCATGCCGATATCAATAGATCTGCAGTTTTCAGTGTGAAAATGTATTTCTAATCCAACAACTGAATCAAGCAAAAAAAAAAAAGACTCCAGTGTGTAACATGATGTAACCAGCTCTTCTCTATGCCAATGTGTGGTGACTGTGTGCAACAGGGGCTGCCTCATTGCATGGGTATGAATTATAATTCATGCTTGCTATGCTTGTGTAATGGACATTCTGAATCTATAATCCAACAACTGAATCGAGCAAAAAAAAAAAAAAAAGACTTAAGTCTTCCTACTTCAAGAGCACCTACAGTTTGGAGTCTACAGAGTTGGAGAACAAGAGCGCTCAGAAATCGTTCTTCTTCCAAAAAAAAAAGAGGACTCCAGTGTAACATCATGTATCCAGCTCTTCAACATGACGTAATGCACTTCACTATGCCAATGTGTGGTGACTGTGCGCACTAGGGGCTGGTTCAGTGCATGGATATGAATTATGAAGTAGGCTTGCTATGCTTGTGAAATGAACATTCAGAATCTACCTCGGTGCTACCTCATCTGAAACTGCATATAACAGTCACTAGCTCGTAACCAGGGTTATAAGCGTTTGTACGCAACATGCAGATGCTTCAACGAGAAAACTCGTAGAAGCATGATATTATTACACAAACATCGTTATTTATGCTAAGAATTGGTTCAAAATTCAGCTTCAAACTCTACCTCATCTGAAACCATCTCTCTAACCATGATAGGAATGATGACGCAAGTCTCTGCAGAATATTGTGTGTGTGAAATATACATTCGGATCCTTTATATTGTGGAGAAACTCAGAGTCGTGACTGACAATCATTTTGTGTGCTGGTTGATAGTAGTGTGCACGGTTGTATGCTGTGTTCAGGGTTGATGAGTTGTGCAGCAGAATGCTGGATGAGCCTTGAGAAACTTTCAGAGCCCTGGCTTCAGAGCTCCAATCTGCTGTCCCTCTCCTTCCCATCTGCAGTGAAGCCGAGCCAACACAGACACCCACTCCCTCCCTCCCTCCCTCCCTCTCTCTCTCCATTCCTCCTTCTCCATCTTTCCCTCACTCCGTCTTTTAAACACTCTTCTCCTCTCCTCTTCTCTTCTCAACTCCCAGGCTCCCCTCCATCCATCCCTCCCTCCTTCTCCATTCCTTCTTCTCCATCTTTTCCACCCTCCGTCTTTTAAACAGTCTTCTCCTCTCCTCTTCTAAACTCCCAGGCTCCCTTCCCTCCCTCCCTCGCCCCCCCTCCCTTTTCCTTCTCAGTCCTTGAGTACTGTGTATTCTTTGCTTTTCTCTGTCACAGTCATCCTCCTGCACTCAAACTCGTCCTGTCTTTCCTTCCACAGTTCTTCCACAGGACTGCATATCCTTTTTGGTGCTTGTGAGAGCATTGCTGTTTTATTCCACAGCTTCTATCTACCACTCGCTCTCCTGTTATTTTACCCCACTGACAACCCCAACCCCTTCTCACATGGGGTCCAATGACATGTTTTCATTCATTATCTTCCTCCATTTCTGTGCAATCCCTTCAGGTTTCACTTCTTTCCTCTCTCACACTTCACATCCCTCTGTCTTACACACACCCTCATTTCTTCCCCTCCATTACATACAGCCTCAGATCTCTCCATCCTCCATGCCGTCCTCTCCCTCTCTATCCTTCTTTCTCCCCCCCCTCTCTCTCTCCATCTGTCTCCCTTCTTCATCCCTCTTCCTTCATCTTGAGCCACTACTTGAGGAATGCCCTGCACCTGGAAACAGGTTGCCATGGAAACTACTGCCTTGCACGAAAAAAGTATCAGCAGCGCAGTGAGCAGAACTCTTTTTTTCTTCTTCTGCAGTGCATAGCGAAAGTAGTGAAAGACAGAAAAAAAGCAGAGGGAGGGCGAGAGAAAGAAAAAAAGAGAGAAAGACAGAGAGAGCAAGAAATGGAGATCAAAAGAAAGACACAGAAAGAAAGAGGGAAAGTAAATGAATAAGGGAAGAAAGCAGAGAGTATGAAATCTACATTGGAGAGAGAGAGAGAGAGAGAGAGAGAGAGAGAGAGAGAGAGAGAAGAGATGAAGAGATGAAGAGAAGGAGAAAGAAAGGTAGAAATCAAGGAACGTCTGGGGTAATGCGGGGAAAGGCGGTGAATAAGAAACAGGCGAGAAGAGAAAGAGGGGGCGGAAGGGGATCCACTAATTGCAGGTTCTATTTGGGCTGTGTGAGGACACCAACCTTGCCTAATCCTGTGGAAATGAGGTAAACTAAATAAACACACAGACACGGACACACACGGACACACACACACACACACACACCACACACAACACACACACACACACACACA
>NC_085876.1:28169578-28179578 GCF_034702125.1 Engraulis encrasicolus | reverse complement strand
GTGTGTGTGTGTGTGTGTGTGTGTGTGTGTGTGTGTAATACACAGCATGTGTAGTGTGTGTGTGTGTGTGTGTGTGTGTGTGTGTGTGTGTGTGTGTGTGTGTGTGTGTGTGTGTTTACCTGTTGTACGTCCTGCTGGAAGACGCAGAGCTGCAGGCGCTGGTGCAGGCGCACCTTGCGGTGTTGCCAGATGTTCTCCAGCTGCCGCTGGTGGTGCAGCACCTCGTGGATGACGTCCAGCACGTGGTGCACCGCCTTGCTGTAATTGGCCGACGCCGTCAGCGAATCGGCACTGCCGGGGGTCAGGGGCCGCTGCAGCTTGTCCAATAGAGCCTTGCCGTCTTGGCTCACCTGTCGGGCGTTGGACGTGCAAGGACGAGAGATGAATTCTTCATAATCAAGATTTTTTTTATTTATTTACTTATTATTATTTCTTTTCATATCTTTATTAGACAGGGGACAAGTGGGACTGAACATCATTACATTACACTACATTACACTTAACTGATGCTTTTATCCAAGGCGACTTGGTTATTTTAAGTACAAACAACATTTTAAAACGCAAAGATACATGATACAGGACCACGAGTGCCACGAGTCAAGACTGTGAGAGACGGTGTCTGTGTGTACGTGTATATGTTTATGCGTTACACACACACACACACACACACAGACACAGACACACACACACACTTTCTTTTCAAAATTCACACATATAATTATCGCTGGTAGCTAGGACACAGCGTGTCGATAATGAGTGTTGTTGATGGCAGCTGGTGATGGCGATGCGGTACAATAGCTGTATTGTGTCAGCCCACCCATACTCTGTGACAATGGCCTCCTTGTAACGTGGTCATAGGCGCAGTGACAACACACACACTGACTCCAACACACATACACACACGTTGCAGCAATGACTTGTTCTAGGCCATAAAAATACACAGTGAGACAGTTGTGTAAAAGTCAACGGCAGCGATATGATGAACGGAGATGTGAGTGGTCATTGTGTATGTGTGCATTTCCGAGAAAATCAAAGTCGGCTTTATGTCCCTTTTGGGATAATAATGCGTAATTTGTGCATTTAATAATGCTTAGTTTGTGCATTTATTCATATGTGTATTTTCTAGATGATCAAAGACAAAGACAAAGTATGTTACTAATATGTCTGTGCATTTATTCATATGTATCTTAATGATCTAATGATTCTAATTAGTATGTACTAGGGCTGTAACGATACACTCAACTCATGATTCGGTGCGTATCACAATTTTTGTCCTACAGGTCGATTTTTTAAACAATTATTTAAAACATGCATATTAATGTGGCTTGTTGCTTTTGTTTTCTGGACTGAAAGGTAACAGGACTTTGAAAGGGTGCATCTAGATATTGCCTTCTTGCACCACGATGCAGTATAGTGACTTGGCGTATCATGATTTCTCAGCCCTAGTATGTACACATGCACACAGGAGCACTAGCATGCACACCCACACACACACACAAACGCGCACACACACAAACGTGCGCACACACACACACACACAAGCCCACACACATGCCCCCCCCCCCACACACACACACACGTCCACGCCCACACACGCCCACGCACACACACGTCCACGCCCACACACGCCCACGCACACACACGCCCACGCACAGACACACACGTCCACGCCCACACACGTGCGTTACCTCCGAGTATGCTGCGGTGATGTGCTCGTAGAGGCCCTGGTGGTGGTGAATGGCGTCCTCGAGGTCCTGCAGCTCCGACGGCAGCTCCACCTCACCACACGCCTTGCACCACGAGTCCACGTTGCTCATGTACTGTAGACACACACAGACACACATACGTACACGCACACGCACACGCACACACAAGCAGGCACAGACACACATAAAACCCGAAAAAGATGAGTACCTCCTTGTCAAAACATCAACTACTCCCACTGATTCACAGTCAGGGTCTAAACACATCAGCATGGATGCATATTTTGAGAGAGAGAAAGAGAGAGAGAGAGAGAGAGAGAGAGAGAGAGAGAGAGAGAGAGAGAGAGAGAGAGAGAGAGAGAGAGAGAGAGAGAGATAGAGAGAGAGAGAGAGAGAGAGAGAGAGAGAGAGAGAGAGAGAGAATGAGAGAAAATGCAGAGTGTATTCATGCCAGATAAAGAACAAAAGCCGCATCGAATAACACAAAAAAGGAAAAACAGGGAGGTGAAAACAAAACCCTCTCGTGACTACCAGAAAGGGGAGTGATGTATATATTCACAAAGACAAGTCATATCAAAGAGGAGGGAGAGGAGCCCCCCCCCCTGTCAGTCAGTCAGTCAATCTTTGATCTCGTCTGCTCTTATCTCTGCACCCCCTGACATAGAGGAGCAGCATGGGGGTAGAGGGGCGGAGGCCCAAAGGATCCAGAGCCAGGGGCGGAGGCCCGAAGGATCCAGAACCATCCAACCACCAGTGTTGGGAATAACGGCGTTTAAATAAACGGCGTTACTAACGCCGTTACTTTTTTCAGTAACGGATAATCTAACTAATTATTCTTACTGTCAGTATAACGCCGTTACAATTTCATACACTCCGTTACTGCACGTTACTGTTTGGGTAGCCTATGCGTCGTCACCGTGCGTTCTATTACCAAAACCTCTCCATACGGTCATATGGCCACGTTCGCCTCTGCCATCCACCCAGTAGAAGTCAGAAAGTGGGACAGAATGAGTGTGTGTGTGTGTGCTGCTTGGTGAACAGTGTTTGTCTGATCCCAGGATTGTTGCGTTTGCGTCCGGATAGGTGGCTACCCGCATCACCGGGGGCTGAATGGAGGGAGCGCAAGCTAACATTACCAGAACCACTCTCACCCCTAATTCCTCCACCAATAGGACTACCTGTATGGACACTACGACTGCATTCGCCACTACCGCCGACTCACTTGAGATCGGATAAAGTCACCGAATGAGTTTCAATGTGTGTGTGTGTGCTTAGAGAACATCCTTGCTTCGCATGTCGGCATCACTGCCTTCGGAAGTTTCGCCGCGGTAAACAAAGAGTACTCGTCCGATCATTATCCTCCTCGTGACATAAAAACTGTCCTTCAGAGTCAGAATAGGCAAATAACATGCTCAGAACTTCATCATGATTCAACTTCTCACTAACCACGATGAAATAGCTCGCTGATAGTTCGCTGATAACACAAACTCTAGCCTACTCGTACGCTTCGAGATAAAGACGCAAAGTGGCTACTTCCGCATTTTGTGGTCGCGTCACAGGTCGCGTCTTTTACTGCTTCACGACTCTGTGAACTACAAAATGACGTAATCGTAGTCTTGTCAGAGACAGTTTAGATAGAAAATCTCTGGTCTTGTTTGAAAGGATAGCATTTAGTAATAATTAAAATGTAAATACTACATTTAGTAGTAATTTAAAGTTGGATTTAACATGCACATTTTCAGTTGAATTTAAATAAGCCTATTAAAATGTGTTATTTTCTTTTATATAAAAAAAAATATATATAGGCCTATATATAGGCTAGGCTATATATTGTCCATCCAGTGGCTTTGGTTTATTATGTTGCAATAAATTGTTGTTTGTATCGTTACCTGTCTTTACCGTCCTTCTCTATGTGGTTTATGAAACATGGTCGGGGGGCGAGTAACGCAATAGTTACTTTTACTGGTAACTAGTTACTTTGATACCGGAGTAACTCAGGAAGTAACTCAGTTACTTTTTTGGAGAAGTAACTAGTAACTAGTAACTAGTTACTTTTTCAAAGTAACTTGCCCAACACTGCCAACCACTGCCACAGTGCATAGAAATCAGTGACTGCAGAACTCTAAAGCAGGGATGGGGAAACTTGTTTCATTTGAGGGGCCACTTCAAATTCCTCCGATGGGCGCACTATGAATACAAACCAGGATCTCCCCCTGCACTTTCGGCCTATATTGAAGGCAGCCAGCTTGAAAACAGACTCCACATTCTCTTGGTCCCCTGAATATAACTTAATTGCATTGCAAATGTAATTTCTGAGATTCCTTTAAAAATATGTTATATTTCATGTGAAGCTGCATAACACTGAAATTATCGGGGGCCGGATAAAACGGCCTCTGTAAACCGTAAACGGCCCTCGAGACATAGGCTCCCCACCCCTAATCTAAAGCCAGGCAGTGGATTTTTGTTGAGAAACCATAAGTATTAAGTTAGCGTTAAATTATATAACATCACACTAAACTTAGGTGATGCTTTCACCATCCAAAGAAGTGACTCGAGTTATTTACAGGGTATTAGTTACAGTCCCTGGAACAATGTGGGGTTAGGTACCTTGCTCAAGGGTGGCACCTCAGCCATGGAGTGAGATAGGGAGTGACAGGGTGAGATTCAAACCTGCAGCCCTGTCATCTACAGCCCAACTCCCTAGCTACTACACCACAGGAAGGTACTCATTGGGTTTTGATTTGTGTGTGTTTGTGTGTGTGTGTACAGTATGTACTGTTTATATAAATCCATATGGAATATGTATGGAAATGCTGGACTGAATAATTCAGCATAAAAAATTGTAATTGTAATCCAACACAGCTGGCAATATACAGCTCCAGGCCTTTTTATTAGAATACCATGAAAAAGTTGATTTATTTCCATAATTCCATCAATAATGTTAAACTGTCATGGATTGTAGATTCATGGCCCAGTTTTTTAACTATTCCAATCATTATTTTTTTTCTTTTTATATACGTTGGCCTTCCAGCTCAAAAAACCCATGAATTGGGGAATTCGCATTATTAGAATATTGTTATAAAATCACATTTTTCTTCATCAAAATTCGGGTCACATTAAATCAGTTGAAATTTGGTACTTTCTACATAACATGCAATGGTCAATACTTGGTTAGGACATTCTCTGTCTTCATAATGGCCATGATGCGTTTAACATTGAAGTCAATGGCAAAAACAGTGCATGGGAGTTATGGAAGCCCAGATATCCTTGATGCTTTGCTGTCAGCTGTTCTTGTTTGTTGACCTGGTGCCCCACACTTCCCTCTTCAATATACCCGAAGATTTCCATGCCACGTTTTGGTGTTAACTCACCAGTTTAATTCTAACTCAACAGAAATTAAACCCCATTCATTTTCAATGGGGTTTCATTTCTGGTTATTTAGAATTAAACTGGTGAGTTAGCGCCAAAACGTGGAATGGAAATCTACAGGGTATATTGAAGAGTGAAGTGTGGGGTACCAGGTCAACAAACAAGAACAGCTGACAGCAAAGCATCAAGGATATCTGGGCTTCCATAACTCCCATGCACTGTTTTTGCCATTGACTTCAATGTTAAACGCATCATGGCCATTATGAAGACAGAGAATGTCCTAACCAAGTATTGACCATTGCATGTTATGTAGAAAGTACCAAATTTCAACTGATTTAATGTGACCCGAATTTTGATGAAGAAAAATGTGATTTTATAACAATATTCTAATAATGCGAATTCCCCAATTCATGGGTTTTTTTAGCTGGAAGGCCAACGTATATAAAAAGAAAAAAAATAATGATTGGAATAGTTAAAAAACTGGGCCATGAATCTACAATCCATGACACTTTAACATTATTGATGGAATTATGGAAATAAATCAACTTTTTCATGGTATTCTAATAAAAAGGCCTGGAGCTGTATAACAACATGTACGGTATACAACATTTTTTTCCAGGAGGAAAAAAGCAGTGGCAGAGAGATGCTGGAAGATTAATGGGCAGAAACAAAGATATATAGGTTAATGACTGGGAGAGGTAGAGAGAGACAGAGAGACAGAGAGACAGAGAGGGAGAGAGGGAGAGAGAGACAGAGAGGGAGAGAGGGAGAGGGAGAGAGAGAGAGAGAGCGCGTGATAGAGAGAGAGAGAGAGAGACACAGAGAAAGAGAGAAACCGAGGGAGGGAGGGAGAGGGAGAGAGAGAGAGAGATGGAGAGAGAGAGAGAGAAGAGAGAGAGAGAGAGAAAGAGAGAAACCGAGGGAGGGAGGGAGAGGGAGAGAGAGAGAGAGAAACAGCGAGATAGCCCAGCCCTGTTTTTTCTGCAACATGGCATCTATACTTCCTCTCTGGTCTGTTTTGCAGCTGCAGTGGAGAGCTCATTAAAAATCAGAGTTGGACTAAAACAGCCAAAAAACATGTTCATCTCTTTCCCCCTTTCTCTATATAAAGTAGACAGAGTCCCAGAAGCAGCAGCTAAACGATTAGATTTGCTGCACAGCTTCATTTGCATTCACCAGTTTGTACCCCGCACGGAGCTGCTGCACTTTCAAACATGAGCAAAACACATAAATATGCATAAGCACAAGCTGAAGTTTATTCGTTATATAAACATATCAAAAAGGAAGTTGTTGTGAGACCAACAGACTTTACCGGTGTAAATAGTGATTAAGGATTCTGGGGGGGGGGGTTCACAACATTGATAAAATGGCCGACAGGAGAGCTGCTGAAACGGTTGGTGTTTGGCTGGCTTTAGTTGCTCCATCACAGCCTACTCTAGCCTATCTATCATTCCCTCAGCTTCACTATAGCCCTGTCCAGTCAAGTCAAGTATACTTTATTGTCAAAATTCTGTGTATCAAGGTTAGCAGAGAAGTTTGAAATTGCGTTTGACTAGTCTCTAATGTGTGGTTAAACTAAACATATGCACAAGACGACTTCCAATAATCACACACTGTCACACACACACACACACACACGCACGCGCGCGCGCACGCACGCACGCACGCGCGCACGCACGCACACCTGTGCCTCCACCCAACCTAAGCTATCCCCCAATCCCATCATATCAAACCCCTACCCACAACCTCCAGCTCCAACATACTGTACCTGGTCACATTTCTGGTGAAAGGAGGCGGACATCTCGAGCAGGGTGCTGCGCTCGTCCAGGGCGGCGGCGAAGGCCTTCCACTCCTGCTCCAACTGGGAGGAGATCTGCTTGATCTGCTGAGAAGCGTAGTGGCCCGACTCCAGCAGACGGTTGCCAACCGACATGATGCGGTTGATGTTCACGTACACATTCTGGAACGAGAGAGAGAAAAAAAATCATACTTAAATGTATCATACTTTAAAAATAGAAAACATACATCCTAATTTAAACACAACTGGCATGATGCGGTTGATGTTCATGTACACATTCTGGAACGAGAAAGAGAAAAAAAATGGATAATGCTTTAAATGCTTTTTAAAATTACTATTTTATAGATCTTTATAGAAGAGGGAGAAATATTTAGATCATATTTTGTATTGTTTCATACAGCAAGACATTCGGAGTGAGCATAAACATAACTGCCATGATGCTGTTGATGTTCAAGAACACATTCTAAATTGGGTGGGAGAGAGAAAGGAAATGTTTTCAGTGTTGTAAATGCCTTATTTCATATTCAGAGAGAGAGAGAGAGATAGATAGAGAGAGAGAGACACTTCATCTATGTTCATATTTTCACATCCTTCCTACAAAGTGGTCGCTGTGTGCGTGTGAGGAGAGTCTTGACTTACATACGTCATATCTCTTTACTTATTTATGAAATATTTTAATCTTATACAATATATAGTCTCAATTTATTGCACTTCCCATGAATTCATCTCATTACGTGTCATGTAACGTCTCAATCCATCATCAGAAATAATTTGCATTTATATTAAATCATTATTATACCGTTATGAAAGATGACTGGCTGTGTGCGTTATATCCTTTAGCCATAACACGTCATGTGCTTCTACTGAATGCAGGCCTAATAAAAGAATAAAATGAAAATGCCTGAAATTGTCCATTTTTGAAAGAAGAATAACCTAATGATGACTTCATATTTTCAATGTTTTTTTATTCTCACAAACTCTTCTCAAGCCTGAAAGCAGGCCCCCAGAAAGGAGACAGATCATTAAGAAAACAACAAATCTTGATACATACAATTTATAGATCTGCACAGAAAAAAAAGAAAAAAACGTAAAAGCACAGGAGGATCAAAGGAGTACTTGACGCCGCTCAAGCCATGCATGTCAATAACATGACACATATGTCACCGTAGAACAATATGTGACACCGAGACGTCCTGCTGCTTTGAGTCTGTGAGGACGACGTCATGGGTGATATTCTGGTGATGTGGCTTGTGACAGATTGGCCTGTGATCCTGCGGGGACGGCGAGTGTGAAGTGACGCACGAGGTGTGTGTGTGGGCGTAAACGTGTGTGTGTGTGTGTGTGTGTGTGTGTGTGTGTGTGTGTGTGTGTGTGTGTGTGTGTGTGTGTGTGTGTGTGTGTGTGTGTGTGTGCATGTACAATTGTGTGTGTGTACTAGTTTGTACATGTGTGTGTTCATCTCAGCTGGGGCTTAGCTGCGTTGGCGGCAAAGTGTGTGGTGGATTTACACACGCGTGGCCCATGAGCCGCTGGCCAAGCTCCTGTCACGCCCCCCAACGCGCACGCACGCACACACACACACACACGATCCCTCACTCTCTCGCCGGGCCCACAGACATACACGCCTCCAAACAGAACTACCGGGATAAACTAGCGCAGCTGGTGGGTGGTGGCCGATAAGCCATCTTTTCTCCTCCCTCTGGCTTTCTCTCTTCATCCCTCACTCGCTCGCACTTGTTTACTCCCTCCAACACTCCCCATCTCTCTGTTTCTCCCTCCCTCCCTCTGTCTGTCTGTCTGTCCCACTCTAGGGTTCCCTCTTTTCAGGGGCGTAAAGTATACCACATGGGCCCTTGACTGGAAAAAACAGGCCCCCTCCACATGATATTATGCCCTCTTTTTTCGTTTGGGGGCCCAGAAGCTTCCAGGGGGGCCTAAAGTACTTGCGTGAGGCTAGTGCTTCTTTCTCATATTTCTGGTCATCCACGCCCACCACCGCTCCTCTAAGTGCATATCATACAGGAACTAATCAATATGGCACAGTGTTGTAATGAGAGACTTAAAATGGGGGCACCCATCATACGCTGAGACAGAGAGAGAGCGAGCGAGAGAGAGAGAGAGAGAGAGAGAGAGAGAGAGAGAGAGAGAGAGAGAGAGAGAGAGAGAGAGAGAGAGAGAGAGAGCTAGAGAGAGAGAGCGAGAGAGAGAGCGAGAGAGAGAGAGAGAGCGAGAGAGAGAGAGAGACAGACCGACAGACAGACAGACCGACAGACAGACAGACAGACAGACAGAGAGAGAGAGAGAGAACTGTAAACACACTATGCTGGACTCTATCACCAGAATGAGTGGACACTGCATTATGCATGTACTAAGATGAAACCTGCAAAGGGCTCCATACACTGTAAAAATGACCTTAGTTTCAGATTAACCACAGTAAGCACTTCCTCCAGCAAAGGGTTAAAGGATAAGAAAATACTGCTCACAACTGCTCATGTGAACGGCTTTTTCTGAGAGTCTTCGGGCTTTAAGGGAAAAGATCTGCAACGTTGGCAGAGGGCTTACTGCCAGCTAAACTGTTTGGACTTCATCCCCATTGGTGGACTTCTCATGACCTCCTCAGAGAGGGAGAGAAGGAGAGAGGGAGAGAGAGAGAGAGAGAGAGAGAGAGAGAGAGACAGAGACAGAGACAGAGAGAGAGAGAGAGAGAGATTGCAGACACATCACCACAAGGAATCATGGGATTGCAGCAGCCAAACCACTTCCTGGAAGGGAATGGAAGGGGGCAGTGGGAAGGTGTGCGTGCGTGTGGGTGTGTGCGTGTGTGTGTAAGAAGCCAATCACCCACTCAATACTCCCTCTCCTGACCCTCAAACCACCCAGTAAGTATCAATGGCATTTCCCTCTCGACCCAAACCACAACAGGAGAAAGTGTGTGTGTGTGTGTGTGTGTGTGTGTGCGTGCGTGTGTGTGCACGTGTGTGTGTGAGTGAGTGAGTGAGTGAGAAAGAGAGCGAGAGCGTGTGTGCGCGTGTGTGCGTGTTTAATTAAAGCACCTAATAAATAAACTTTTGCTTCTATCGCCTCTTATCGACAGGAGGGCCGGGCGTCTCTAATTAATGACTCTTCCAAA